>NC_054548.1:4268271-4298271 GCF_017654505.1 Polyodon spathula
TATAAACTCAGTTCAGACTTCAATTTTAATAAACAATTGTTCTCACTTAACCTATTTACTGGGAAAACTGCCTCAAAGTTTGCTGATAAAGCTTCAATTTTTATAACTTTAAAAATTGTTATTAACGTATTGGATGTTGCCACTCAACAGTGGTATATTAAGAGAACTTAACCCTTGGAAGTGCACTGTCTGCCTCCAATACCCTGAGGATAATCTTTGATTCTCAGAACACAGCACATATCTCTTCCGCCCTATGGATCACCACACACAGAAACATCCTTGCAGAAACACTTGCTGGCAAAAGCATGACTTGAGAAACTGGGTATTGACCCACAGTTATATAATAGAGTACCCTGATATGGATGAGAGGTGGAAATGACGTCATGGTAAAATGAGTAATACTATAAATGATGAAACAAATATATAGTATAGTACGGTGTAACATTCAAACTGATTTTACCCACTCAAGGTTAGAGGGGCCAGTAGGTCCACTCGTGGGCACCCACTCTGGCCTCTCGGAGTGCATATCAACTTGCATTGTACTGGACCCTACACCCATATATAATAAATCAGACTTGTATAATTCTTTACAATGCTTACCACAGAGAGAGTTTAAATGCACAGACCAAAAGACAATGCCTTTTTTCAATGGTTCAGGGAAATGAGAATTTACCAGCTTAAGTCAATAACCCAGCCCCCCTGTGGAGCCCAGTAGTCATGATATTTAAATGGGAATACATGTTAAGCAGACTAGTTCTACAGTACTGTACGTGGCATTACATATTCAACATTAATAAGGAAATAAATTGCACACATTTTCCCTGACCTCTAAGCTGAACATATGCAAGGGTTATTCTAAATTAGAGAGAAGGAACACAAGAGATACCGAGGGACCTGGAGCTTGTCCAACAATCCACCCATACAGATGCACAGTTACTGTGGAGCCAACCCAGCAGAAAAACATGGTGCAAAGCAGCATGTACTCTATACTATATTGCAACATATAGTGAGATTTTAGACTTCTTAATTTCAACAAAGCATGGCCTGAAATCCTACCTACTAGATGTACCTAGCTCTGTGGCTTTCTCATTATTAATTCTGCAAACATCAAAAGCAGAAGCTAGGCAGTTAACATAATCCTGTTCATGAAATGACAACATGTTCATGGCTGGGAGGAAGTCTACATAAGTATGTACAGTAGATGGCACAAATCCAAAAGCACATCAACTTCAAGGCAAAATCAATTCAAATGATGGGTTAGTTACTGCCCGGAAAGAAAAATCCAGATATAAAAACATAAATAAATCCAAGAAACAGCTGGCGCCTGCATGCTTTGCAGGTATTTGTGTTTGGCATACTGCATGAAGCTATGCTTATAATTGTTTCCAGCTTGTCCATGAAACCTTTCTTTCAGCCGATAAACAGCACACAGTATTACTGTTTTGTTCCTGGTGATGATAGTTTACTGGCATATTTCATTTTGTCACTGAATTAATTTGACCCTTATGAAATTATTACATATCTGGTATTTTTCTATAAAAGAATATTGGAGCTGACTAATATTTTGGTGACAGTGTTTTGTTTGTTCTATTTATCTTCTGCCTTTCTAGTTCCCATAAAACTGAATTTCCAAAGTCAGTTTCTCAAATGGTTTATGAGACACTGACAAAGCAGCAGTGGTGGAGGGTTTATAAAAACATGCAAGCACCACTTTAGGGGAAAAAATATATAACTTGCTCTCAGCCAGCGATAAAATCACACAGCAGGCATTTGCACACAATGCATGCACATTCTCTGTCTTACTGTATATAGCTCGAAACCCACCAAACTGAAAATGACAAGGTTTCAGTCACATCAAGGTGACATCACAGACCACATGTAAAATGAGCGATACTGTTTAATCAATAAGAGGCTCACAAATAGATTATGGTTATCTTAATGTTGACTGATTAATGTTGACTGCTTGTTACAGCAGGCTTTGTCCTGAGAAATTAAGCATTCCATGTTGCTGTTAAAGGCTAAGAAAACATATGGACAGCCTTCATATTCAAAAACTCCAGTTTTGTCCATAGGCAGACAAGCTAACTGTTCAGCTACACTGATGTGAATAGAAGCTGGACTATATTGGTAGTATAATTAAACTTTTTCCATTGCATTTGAAACCTTTTAATATAATGCCATTACCAGCTTAAAGTGCAGTATGAGTCCTGCAAATGCATGCTGTGAACAGTGACATATCTGCTGTGGCTGCAGCTATTAAATTACTTAGAGGGTTAAGTAGCTGTCGGTCTTGATTGCCTGTTCTTTCAGCAAGCATGTCCTCAGTGGCATGGAAGGGGAAAATTAACACTAGTTAATTAACAAACAGCCCTGTCACAGGACTTTGAATGCTAACTTACAACTTTCCTGAAAAAGTTGCCTATTAAAGCTGAAATTTGAAGCCTCCCATACATTTCCTAAACACAAGATCACATGTCCTTTGGTCTGTAAATTGGCAGAAGGGTATGATGCTCATCTTTGCATCAGGATTTTGCATCAAACTATAAAAGGATCCAGAGGGAATGGGGTGGTGTGGGATTAGGTCTGGAAAGACGGAATTGAAAAGTACAGGGCGAAAACCAACTGTTTGGAGATATGCTAATAGATTTTTTTTTTTTTTTTGAAAATAGGACAACTATTAATAAACACAACAGATGTAAAATTTGAAGACATGTCAGATGCATGTCAGTTTAAACAGGTCTTGTGTTTTTACAAGATCCATTTTGTAAAAGAGTCACATCCTTATAAATGCCCAAGTTAATTGTCAGAAATGCAGGAGAAACAAATGGCTTTGTTATCCTCTGCTCAACCGGAAAGGATTTGACACAGGCCTTCCATTTAGGCAGAGCTATCTGTGATCACGTGGGGGTGCAAGGGCACAGCAAGCTATGTCAGAATCAAGCCTTAGATTTGGTCCCAGTTATCCTTCATTTGGAGGGCAACTGATCACTATTTCACAGGGGAGTGCATTCTCCGTTTCTCCTGAACCATGCATGAATGAGACCAGTAACTTGCCACAAGTAATTTTGTCACCAGATACCAACAGTGCAGGCATGCAAACTGGAATTATTACACAGCGCCAGGAACTATTGTCTTATAAGTGCTTTACAGAGATAGGACAATATATCATACAATAAAATCCAAAAACAGAAACCAACATGTCAGCTGTATCTACCATTAATCATACAGCCTGCACATATCATCACAGGGAAACTCAGCAAATCATGGGTTGCAATATCACTAGACCCAACATTTCTGCCTAATTTGTCAGTCGGGTTCGGTTACTTTTATTTTTCCCCCCAGCAAGGAACCGATTGAGCTGATAAAACAAGCCAATTTAGAAAACACTGCTTGTAATTCAAAGCTCTGGGAGAGAGCTATAACACTGCTACATTTGCTGTTATAACACACTTGCTCTGTAGGCAGACTCCTTTATCAGGTGTAGAAAATGAATGATATAGTCGATATAAAAATATTGACAAGATGGGTTAACTCAAGTTTTGAAATCCAATTACCAAATCTAAAATTAGCTTCAGTAACCTTTTAGCTTTTCTTAACTTTGAACAGCTTTCTTTGGTGTCCAGTCGGTGGATCTTTCAAACTCTAGTCAATGCACAATATGTGTCTAACAATCTGCAGCAGATATTGCAGAAAATAGTGCAAAAAATAGTTTACTGTCGGAGTGGGATTGTAGTGCATTAGGGCTATTTAAGAACAGTAATTACCAAGTACCGCAGACTGCAGTCCAGCCCATACACAATACTTAGTGACCAAAACAGATATAAAAGGTTAATTACTTAGTCAAAAGGTAAAAACAACCTTTTCTAAACCCAGAAATATACTGTCTATTACTTTCCAGAATAGGAGATTGCTGAAGCTAATAGTGCTGCTGCATGCATGTCAAACCTTTTGACTTGCATCATCTGAAAAGAAAACATTTGCTCACTATCTTAATACAAAATTAAGGTAACGACTTTGAGAATGACATTGTTATATGACACAGCAGGAGTTTTGAACTTTGAATGCAGCAAAATCAAAGGAAGTAAATTTAGCAGTAGCAGCACATACTGTATACTGTTTAACGAACTGTGAAATGTGTAAGCGTGAGATAAAAGAAGAGCAGGTGAAGATGTTGACAGAAAGAAAAGGGTATCAGTATAGTGTAAAGAAGAGATGGCAATAAAAAAAAGATAAAACTGCACAGCGGATGAATGAAGGTAGCAGGTACAGAAATCCTGACATTTATGTTAGGTGTTTGAAAACAAACCTGAAAAATACAAAGGAGATGGTGAGGAGGCTCATTTAATAGGATCTCTTCTGCTTTTATTTTTGAGCATTTGTGCATTGAACTTGAACTGGTTTCAATATCAACATTCTTTCATGTCATCCTCCTTTATTTCATCACTTCTTATGTATCGCTCTTTTTGTATTAGTTGAAAACATACTCATGTAAACCTGTAATATACTTTCTAATGTTAGTGGGGTGATAATATGTATGCTGTAGTGTTTCTTTTATGTTATTCAAATATCAGCGTGGGTAAACAATTATCTGGTACTGGTGTAAACGTTGGTGTAGGGGGTACAGGTAGAATACAGTCTGACTGCTCTGTACAGCTTTACAGCTATAAAATAAAAAGGAAGTAATTATGTCCTCATATTCCATACATTTCCCCTAAACTCTAGTGTCGAGAAGTGAAGTTTAATCAGGGAAAATCCCCTGCCTCGCTCCAGGGCCGAAACACCTGTTGTTCCACAAGTGCAATTCAAATCTGTATGATTTTTGTTTTCATGTGTGTTTCAGGTCAGGTGTGCAGGACTGTCCTAAGGCCTTGACACAAGATGCGATTTCAATGCAATTGACAGCTTGCGATCAGATATTGCTGGGTCGCAGTCAACCAGTCACAAGCAGTCATCTGAGGGGAAATGCTATGCAACAGAGTGTAATACTGGTAGCAGAGGAGGCTGGCAGCAGAGGACTTATTACCTACAGGGGGAATGTGCAAACTTATTATTGGCCAGTAGTGCCATACCTACCGAATGATAACAACACTGTAAGAGTTTATAGGAAAATGTGTTTACAATGTATAATAATAATAATAATTCCTTTATTTCTTATAGTATCTGTTTGGCATATGACCTTCACAGACCCCTCGCAGCCTTCTAATTCTACTTCAAAGCTATTAGCAATGCGAGACTTGAATACAAGTTACTGCAATCATCTGTACAAAATGTCAAATTCCATGCACATGCACACACTGGAAAGAAAGAAAAAACCAACATGACTCACTCAACCATACATGCTGACCTTGGGCATCCTGACTGACCACCACACTTAAAATGATTTAATTAATAAAAATGATTTAATTTTGAAAAATTGATATTGAAATATCAAAGTCATTTTTGGAGTAGGATTTTCCCTGTTCTTAGCCCGCTGCATACAAATAAATGCATGCAATAACATATAAATGAATACATTCATTTTCAAACTTAAATTGATTTTAAGGCCATTCATGTTATTCCATCAGTACAAGCGTAACATCC
Source organism: Polyodon spathula (assembly GCF_017654505.1). Lineage (NCBI taxonomy): Eukaryota > Metazoa > Chordata > Actinopteri > Acipenseriformes > Polyodontidae > Polyodon > Polyodon spathula. Next base: position 4,273,852 of record NC_054548.1, read on the forward strand.
TTAACATTTACGGATTGCTGAAGTAAGGACCACTAACACAACTGAAGAGTACTGGGTAGCTCTTGCTAGTCACTGCTCTTCAGTCATGTATTGCACACAGTATGGGTAGTCATTGAGACGGAACTCTACATTTTATTTCAAAAGACAAAGCAAAAAAAAAAAAAAAACTACAAACTAAAATGAAAAATATGGTTTCTGGTGTGGCTGAAAAAAACATACGATGGTTGATCAAAGCTTTATAATTTTCCTAACACTAGTGTTTTATTAGGTTATCACGAGTGAGGTACAGTGCATCTAACCTTGTTATAATAAAATCAATGAATGTATCCTAAAAACAAATGTAGATAAATGGAGATAGAGACCAAGATTTTTGGTCTAAAAAATGTCTAAGGGGAAGGGTAGTAAGTAGCACCATTATAAAGCAACAACCCTGCATCAGATCATGTTTAGAGTGAAAAACACTGGCAGTCAATGACTTTCAAATGAAAGCAATGAAGAATAAACTAGGTTGTGCAGGAATCCAGTGTGTGCGGACAATAGAAACTGCCACACCAAAATATGCATTACAGAAAGTGTGGTACTGACATAAAAGGGAACAGAAAGAAAATCAGTTACACAAACAATCTGAAAAAGAGATGCCCCAAAATATAGTCCTGGGCAGGATTGTCATCACATAGGTCAGAAGCTCATCACATAACAGTGGAGCAACTTGAGGGGCTGAATTGTGATACACGAGCAAAAAGATTCTGTGTAACAAAGTTCCTTTTAAGACAAATATAATGCTCTTAGACCCAGGAAAGTGTCCTGCAGCAGTTACATTAGTACATGTTCCTGTCTGTACAATTTATGCTATGGGTATATGAGCTTTTAATTATATCTCTTGATAAATATCTGACCCTTGGAAAACATTCTTGTTGTTTGATTGAAATCATATGTATAATAAAGTACAGTAAAGTTCAGATTTGTGGTTGACTGTGTACTGAAATGCCCTTTCTGTCAGAAGGAGATAAAACCAAGAACATATTAAGAGATGGCATGATATAAAAACTATGGTTTTTCTGTTTTTGGCAAAGCATAATGAAGTCACTACAATGAAACAAGACAATGCCGGCTGGCTACACCTTCTCTCACTCAAACCCTACTATTTAACTTCTTTGGTCTCCATCACAGTGCAGTGCATGTGTTATTCTGACTATCTGGAGTAAGATACACATTTAATATAGTCATTGTTGTAACCAATTGTATTGACATGCTAAATACCTTTGGGAACCAAGGATGAAAATCAAATATACACACTCCCTCTTACCAAGGCAAGCCTTTATACAGCAGAAAAGTTTAAACACAGCAGTCTCTGAACTAAAGCAAAAATACTAATAAAAAGATGTCAAACTCAGCAGTACTAGACCCAACATTGTGAAGATATTCTTACAAACAAGTATAAATGATAAAATGCCTGGTAAAAAAAAATCTAACTATTGAACAATGAATGATGTGTCTGTGTGTGTGAGAGAGTCAGAGACAGAGAGCGAGAACTGCAATTTCTTCATAAAACATTGACTGGTTTCCATGATCAAACAATTTAAGACAGTAACCTACTCTTATTTTTAGGACTAAAATATTAGCTGTATGAGAGCCAGCTGTCAGCTACATATTGTTATAATAATCATTTTCAACATACAAAAACGTTAAATATGTATTCCTCTTGTTTTTTTCAAAGCAGCGGAAGCTGAAGGTTTAAAGTATTAGCTGTTTGTCTACACTGTTGTTCCTAATGAATTGCCCTGTTGCTCTGCAGCTCCCTGATTATAGTATAACAGCTTTCATTAGTCATTGTAAATAAGGTTTGGTGCCACCTAATTTACATTCTCGGTGCAAATAATTGGCATTTCATGTAACAATTATTCTGTGCACTTGCAAACTTGATACATGGGCACATCAAGACTCCTTTTATTTGGTTTACAGTTCTGAGAAGTACAAGCAGGAGTTGTTTTCTTTTCTTCACTCTTATTTACATTACAAACTATTCTCCTGTAGTATTCCTTAACAGCTTGGGAAATCAAGACTCTTGTAATTACTGTAGACATTGTGAGCAGCAGTGAAGTTTCCCTTGTGAGTGAACTGTCACTGAAGGGAAAACATTGACACTGAAAATGTATAATGACTCAAAACTTCCTGTCAAATAAATAAAGACCAAAAGCAGACTTTATATGGAGTTGAGGGGGAAAGTAAAGAAAACTAAAAACATAAGCACACTCATGTGCCTTAATAAGTACACTGCTATTCCCCCACCTGTAAGGAGTGATGAGTTGTAAGTGGCTCCATTCTCCTGTGTCTCCCTTGCCATAGCCTTGAGTAGGCTGCAGACACAGTAACGGATGAGCTGTTTGCAGGTAAACTCACAATGGAATAGCATGCTGAGCCCTTTTATGCACTTTACTTGACACAGAAACCTAAATTTCTCACTTACAGAAAGTGATCCAAACTTTTGAAACTGGGTGATGAGGTACAGCTCCACAAGGTATCTGATAACTCTGCAAACACTTGTAAGCATCACTAATCTTAAAGTTTCTAATAGACTAAATACAGAAGCAACAGAAATAGAGAAACCCAAGTAACAAATAAGAGGTGAACATCTGTTGATGTGCTGAGTAGACCATGCCCATGTGAACCGAGACAATTTACAGCACAAAGAATGAGTGGCTGCTGATTTTTATCATTTTTAAATCCCTGTGCTACTGGGTTCAGTACAGAGATCACCCTTATTTTGCTTAGTTTCCATGCTTTTACATGGCGGATGTCTTAACTCATACACAGCATGGGACAGTGGCTAAAGGAAAGAATGATAAAACCAGTATTTATCAGAAAGGGTGTGAATCCACAGGCCCTTACAGGAAAATATGTTAATGAAAACTACTGCACTACTGATCTGAAAAGATATAACAAAATAAAATAAAGTGGGCTTAAACCACATGCAGAACTGAAATGTTTCGGGGGTCTAAAAGCGCAGCTATTGTTCTAACAGCCCATCTGATCAAGCACTACCAGGGAGCAGAGGTTCAATCCCAAGTTACTTCATCTAATGAAATGTATTCTGAATAGGCTAGATACAGAAATGTGTAGTCCTCCACATACAATCTACAAGAACACACACATCAAATGGTTTAGTAATGACTAATGTGGCCTGAGATGAGATTAGATAATACATTAATTAACTGATTAATAACACTGTGTAACAAAAAAAAATAATAATAATTTGTTCCTGGGTAGTAAGTGTTATTTCCTAATTGCTTATGCCTCAAAAGTATAGTATATAGTTATAGTAAATACAGTATAATTGTAAATCTCGAAAAACTACTCACTTCTAAATCTTTTGTAGTCATCTTTGTATTACTTTAGTATAAATACATGTTAATTTGGATTCATATGTTGTTTTTTTCTGACTTTATGTGAACAAAAAGACACACATTTGCCCATTTTCCCATTGGAAATAGTGAAATTTTGAAATATCACTGTCCTGGTCACAAAAGCAAAGTTTGTGGGGAATAATAGTCATTTTCTATACTTTTGAGGCATAAGCGATTAGGAAATAACACTTACTACCCAGGAACAAAAATTGTGTTACATAGTGTAATCTAAGAAGCACCATATTTCTTTAATGAACATGTGTACAGATAAATTCCTTGCTGGCAAAACCTTTTGCTTTGCAGCTGTTACTGTAGCTTCCAGTTAAGCTTCCCAGATGTATTCTCTCTATTGGGAGACACCTACTGTGTCTCTGGAATTCTGTTTTTGTATTCCAGACCTACAATACCTGATATTGCAATGACAGTAAAATAACCAAAATGTAAATGTATTAATTGTACAGCTTTTTATTCTTGCTGACATTTCATAGTTTCAAATGTTGTACTTGTAATACTGTATGTGAAATCTAAAAATACAATGCATGGTACAGGAGTAAAAAATAAATAAATTATAGCACACAGTAAATTATGCAACAGCAGTAACAAGGTACAGTGGCAGTTATGCCACCAATTTACTTTAGTTATAATACTGTCAATAAACTGTGTAACTATATGGATTAAAAAAAAAATAGATATCAAAACAAAAAAATCCAAAAATTATGTTTTATTTATTCAAAATTCGAATTCCCATGAGAGAGCTCTCTCTCGCTCTCATTTTTAAATGAGGATTTCTTATGCATTTTGCCTAATTTCTTCTGTCTACAGTTTTCTGTCATTAGGGAACTTCATATATAGTTAATCTCTTTTGTTTCTGATTTGGCTTATTAGCTCAAGCCAAGACAATGGGGCCCACGCTACCATCATGATCCCGGAGGCAAAACACTTGGATGCTGGTTATAGTGATGAAATAAACTATTGCATGTCATCTGAATAAAACAATGCCCTATAATCTATGCAACTGCAATATCGTATTACTAGAAACTCTGTCTGACATTTGAAATGAGTTTAGAACATAAGAAAGGTTACAAATGAGAGGTGGGCATTCAGCCCATATAGCTCGTGAAGTTGTTAATAGCTTATTGATCCCAGAATCTCATCAAGCAGCTTCTTGAAGGATCCCAGGGTGTCAGCTTCAACAACATTACTGGGAAGTTGGTTCCAGACTCCCACAATTCTCTGTGTAAAGAAGTGCCTCCTACTTTCTGTTCTGAATGCCCCTTTATATCTAATCTCCATTTGTGACCCCTGGTCCTTGTTTCTATTTTCAGGTTGGAAAAGTCCCCTGGGTAGACATTGTCAATACCTTTTAAAATTTTGAATGCTTGAATCATATTGCAGCATAGTCTTCTTCGTTCAAGACTGAATAGATTCAATTATTTTAGCCTGCATATGACATGCCTTTTAAACCAGGAATAATTCTGGTCACTCTTTGCACTCTTTCTAGAGCAGGATTATCTTTTTTGTAGTAAGGTGACCAGAACTGAATATTCTAGATGAGGTCTTACTAATTGCATTGTAAAATTTTAACATGACCTCCCTTGATTTAAATTCAACACTTTTCACTATATATCTGAGCATTTTGTTGGCCTTTTTTATTTATTTTTTTTATAGCTTCCCCACATTGTCTAGATGAAGACATTTCTGAGTCAACATAAACTCCTAGATCTTTTCATAGATTCCTTCTTCCAATTTTGGTATCTCCCATATGGTATTTATAAGGGACATTTTTATTGCCTGTGCGCTGTAGCTTACACTTTTCTACATTACATGTCATTTACCATGTGTCTGCCCAGTTCTGAATGCTGTCTAGTCATTTTGTCATTTTGAATGACCTTTGCTGTTGCATCAGTGTTTGCCACTCCTATTTTTGTGTCGTCTGCAAATGTAGCAAGTTTTCTTACTATACCAGAATCTAAGTCATTAATGTAGATGAGGAAGAGCAGTTAACCACTCCCTAATCCATATGCATGCACTTCCTTGAATCCCTACTGCGTTCAGTTTAAAAATTAATCTTTTATGAGGAACTGTGTCAAAAGCTTACTGGAAATCTAAATAAACCTTGTAATATGCTTTGCAATTATCCATTGCCGATGTTGCATCCTCAAAAAAATCAAACAGGTTAGTTAGACAGGATCTCCCTGACTGTCTCCCAGGATACTGTTACCAGATAGGTAATTTTCCATTTTGGATCTTATTATAGTTTCCAAAAGTTTACATATAAGTCAGGCTTACTGGTTTGCAGTTATCTGATTCGGTTTTGTCTCCCTTTTTGGGGATTGGTATTACGTTTGCAATTCTCCTGACTGTCAGTACAACCTGTCTCAAGAGACTGTTGCATGACCTTGGTTAGAGGCTTGTAAATAACGTTTTTCATTTCTTTGAGTACTACTGGGAGGATCTCAACCAGCCCAAGAGATTTGTTTATTTTAAGAGCTCCTCGTCCCTTTAACACTTCTGCCTTTTTTTTTGCTAAAGTTATTTAAAACTGGATAGGAACAGGTTGACATGTGGGGCATGTTGTCAGTGTCCTTCTTTGTAAAAACTTGTGAAAAGTAATAATTTAATATATTTGCTATTTTTTTCTCTTCATCTATGATGTTGCCATTTTGTATTTCCTCCTTGAACGTTCTTTTGCTGTTACAATGTTGGAAAAACTTTTTGGAATTGGTTTTACCACCCTTGGCAATGTTCATTTATATCTCTCTCTCTTGGCCTTTCTAACTTCCTTTTTGACATGAGCTTGCAGTTTTCTTTCTGTGTACTTTGTTCCTGCTCCCTTTTAAATGCTCTGTAAAGGGTTTTTTTTTTTTTCTCTGAAATTCTTATAAATTGATCTATTAAACCATTTTGCTTTAGATTTTGATTTGTCTACTTTTGGGATGTGCCTCTAGTACTACATTTCTGAAAAACAGCCACCCTTGCTCTGTGGATCTTTTCTCTATTTTACTCCAATCTACTTCTGTTGGTCTCTGTTTCATTCCTTCATAGTTTGCCTTTTTTAAAATTGTAAACTCTATTTTTGGGAGGTTTAAAAACCACCTCAAATGAGACCATGTTGTGATCTGAGTTTGCCAATGGTTCTCTGACCTCCGTTTTAGTTATTCTGTCTTCGTTATTTGAAAAGATTTAAAGTTTACATTCTCTCCACTGTGTAGTTCAGCTTGCACTTTAATTAATGAAATCCTCCACAATAAGCTGTCAACAACAGATATATTTTTATTCTTTCTTGTCAACCATGTGTTGCATTACAGCATTTCATGCTATATTAACGAGTAGCATCTGAAGCACAAGATACATTAGACCCAACCGGGCGAACCAACCACCAGGACATCTGCTTCCCAGACAGGCAGCTAAACTCAAACATACTGTCAATTGTAATACCCTGTCCCCAAACCCAGGCTTCTGTTTTGTGATATAACATTTAATGATATATCAATGGAAATGTTTTTATGGGATGATACACACCCCCCCCCCCCCCCCCCCACATATTTCAAGACTCATCACTGTAGTTTATTTAACCAAAGGGTTAGGTAGCATGCTGGCTTTGATTCCTGTTTGTTTTACAGTGGTGTAACTAGCATAATTATTTAATAAATCTTACCTGTCACGCACTTTTTCAGTTACTACACAAGGTAAAAGAAACTTCTCAGTTTTGTTGCCCATGAAAATCTGTTATGGCTTTACTTCCTACATCATTTCACATCAGCAATGACTGAGTTCAAAGCACTTTACGAGCTGCAAAGAATGTCAGTCATTGTGAGAAACAGCTGGTTGGTTACTGACAAGGAAGAAGGCCTCGCATGTGTGGGGTCAGTGTCTCTCTACAGGTGAAATGACCAAGACAGTGAAACACATAGATTGCTTTAACCTAGTGTTGTGCCAGCTATCATGTTTTAAAAATGGAAATAGTAAAAGACCTATATAGTGAATAGATATGAATGGCGCGGAACATTTATGGAATCATTTTGTTAGCTACAATCCCTCTGGTGCTACAGGTTAAATGTGGCTTCTGATTCTTGATGCAAACATGTATTGATGTTAGTTGGTCATTAAATATCAATGGCAAAAAAGATGCTTCTTTTACTAGTGCTGTCCCATATTAAGCAAATTCAAATTTCTGCCATTATTACCATCCTATTTATTCTCACTTTATAGAGGCAAGATCATAAAAAGATTACAGCCATTCATCTGTACTAAGCTTTTTACTTTGTGTCCTAACACCCAGTGCCACAAAGCATTACCCACAGTGTGCTGAATAATCATTTACTTCCGTACCAACAACTGCAGTTTACTATTTATTTCATAACTCGGGAAAGGAATTAAGTTAAATCAAATACACATGCCACTGCCTTTGAAGCTCTGTGTCACTTCCTGTTTGTGTCACTTATCCGCACCACTGCACTGCCACTGTGGCCACAAGAGCTCATGTCAGATGGAGCCATCAAATCAATTATAACAGCCTGCCATTGTCTTACACAGACAACAAATGATTGATAACAAAATCTGCCTACCTTCAGTCTTACAGCAACAAAACAGCCTGCTATTACTGATATCTGCCATAAATCAACAGCAATTTCATCAGTCAGGGAGAAGCTGTCAGCCTTACTCATTCCATCTGTTTTCACATTATTTTTAAGGTTTGTGAGCAGAAGTATTATAGACAAGGTATGGCCGCCTCACTGTACTCATTTCCACCACTACCATTTAAAATACATTGTATTAGTTACTATCAAAAAATTATAGATTATATGGCCAGAAGAATCCTGCCCCAAACATACCAGCAGTGGGCATAAGCTTCTCTATTAAAATCAATACAGTCTGGTCTTCCACTACCCAGTGTAGCACAGCTCCAGAAACAGAGACTGTCTGCCATTCTCAGTGATGGGAAGTGTATTAAATGCTGGGCTTCAATCAAAAGATTCAGCTAAAATCAAACTGCACCTGAACTGAACACTCACATTCTTTCTGTTTCTTACCCCTATGACTTTTGAAGCAGAATGAGGCCCTCTTTTAAAATAACAGTTGTTCACAAAAGCTATATTTGCAACCCTTCAACAACTGTGGGCTAGTAACAGGATGTCAAATGAGTGGAGGGATATAGGGAAAATACAGTAGGTTTGTAAAAACAAAGTGAAAGGTTTAATTTGCATTTAAATAAGATACAATAGTTTTTGTATTACTCTATATTTGCTATTCCAGGAGATGAGAGAAGTCGTTCTGTTCCTGAAAGATGACCAAATAATTATCCTCCAAAGAGGTTTTGATGAAATGCTTCACATTTCTTATGCGTTTTCTTTACAGATATGCATGTGCTTCGACAGGGAGCTAAAAATGAATATTTATTGTAAGCAGGGTATAAAATAGAATTGAAGGTGGTGGCATTTCTATTCCACAATCCTAACTAGCGAACACTACTGTTTGTTAAACTGTATTACTGGTTTTCTTCTTCTGCCATGCAATTGCTTTACTTCCATTTCTCAGTTAACACATTTTCAAAAAATATTTAAAAAAAATATTCAATCTGTAAGAGAGAACATTACTGCACATAAACATACAGACAGTCTATTTCCAGAGAGTTGGAAAAAAAAAAAAAAAACGCTATCATGGATTGCTAAAACCTCAAATGCTCATTTTTCACTGGAAGGGAAGAAACAGGAAGTCTAGTATGTTCTTGTGGGAGTATCAGTTAACATTCTCAAGGATTCTTGAGCAGCGAATGATAAATCATTAATATTTTTGATATGGGATGGAAACTTGTCTGCAATCTTCAAAGGGCCCTAAGTTGTAATTGATGTCTGGTAAATAACTTAATCCTGCATCTAAAAAGAATATAGATAAACAGTTCTGCATAAAAGAAATACGATAATAATTTATGTTTATTTCTTGTACAAATGTAGGACTTGGTTAAAAAACAATGAAACTAAATATAATGGCTGAAGTAATCTTAAATTACATCCGACTGTTAGATGCAAACATCAATAAGATTCTCCCCACATGTGCTTTAGTGATAAAGGGACTCGCCAAAATGTTAGTCATTACTACTAATTCATGTTTATAAATGCTGTATCAGTTATAATTTAGTATGACTATTTCCTTGAAGAGATTCATATAATCTAAATGAACAAACATATTGTATTATTGAGAAAGGTTGAAAAGAAGCAATTCACAGAACTGATCTTTTGACTGGTAAGTGGGCTGCTGCAGTGAGGTAACATTTTGAACACAATTATTACATTAGTATTGCATATTTACTAGGGGTTTGCTAAAACTCGACAGTGCTATTTAATATAGAACCTGGTGTGACCAAACTAATTAAAACTCACTTATATTATATAAAGTTATTTGTCTTCCCTTTCTTGTATATTTCTTCTCCTTCACCACGACGACTCCCCACACAGCTCAGGGACCCAAGGCTCAGTGGGCGTCCTCCGATCCCACGAGCGTCTTTATACCCAGGAACTCAAGAGTGGATGTATGCAGGCTATTGGCCTCTAGAGCAGGGTTTCCCAGTCCTGGTGGGTCCTGGTAATTTAACTGATAATTTGTTTAATTAGACTTTTACTTGTTTTCAGCTCTTAAATTTGCAGATTTTAAGTTCGCTATAACATTTTATATGTAACTTGTACTCTGCAACTATTTAACAGCTGAAAACAATTAAAAAATGTATAATTAAGCAAATTATCAGTTGAATTAAGGGTCTTGTTAAGTAATTCAGAGCTCAGTTGGAATGAAAATCAGCAGACACAGTGGGTCCCGAGGACTAGGATTGGGAAACCCTGCTCTAGAGGACAAAGACCAGCCCAGCAAATCTCCACCCCCACCACTCTACACCTGGCCTGTAGTGGTCGCCACAGAGCGGTGAGGAGAAACAGTCTAATCTGGATCTCACCTCCCCAACGCCGGGAGTGCCAAAGCGGTGCCCCCCGGAGTCCCCAGCAAAGACCGGCTGCCTCACATAACCAGGATTCGAACTTGCGATCTCTAGTTGTATGCGCGGCAGTGCTTTTACCAGGTGAGCCATTCGGGGACCCTTTCTTGTATCTGTTTGACATGAAATCATTTTTCTTTTTTTTTTTTTTTTTTTAAACTTTCCTTCGTTTCCTAAGAAATGCATCATCTCTGCAGTGAACTGTGGGATTGTAGTCCTGGGCCAGGTGTTATCTGATTAAACTCCACTAAGAAATACATATCACAGTTTCCACAGCTGTAGCTCAAGTTATTATTACATTGCTGTGGTCGACCAGATCAGGATTATTTATTTACTTTTATTTTTGGCACAGATGTGTTTTATCTTCAGGAGATTTGTCCCCCAGATACTTACTAAAGCACTGTTATATTCACTGTGATGTCAGATCACTGACTGAAGTGAAAAGAAAAACAACTTATCATGTTAAGATATACTTTTTACAAATACACTGCTGGTAAATTAAAGTTGGTAAATTATTAATTAATATTTGTATTTCAAGAAAAAGTGGACAAAATAGAATAAAGTGGAAATCAAGAATACAATTCAAATTCAATCAAAGAAAACATACTTTGTGTAGTTTCACTACAGACCCAGGCTGTAAAGAACCTGCTTTTGTTGATTCAATATGGATTACACAAATTAACATAAGGGTAGTTGATAGAAGAAAAATAAATTGATTTGACAAACAAAACACAGGCTGATTTAGACCTGCGTTACAAATTTATTTGGCCTATGTATGTCTTCTGTATTGTTATGGGCTTACTATTGTTTAAAGTGCAGTTCAAAGTAGTTTAAGAGCATAAACATGCTTTATTAAGAAGAATGTCACTACAGAAAATGGGGGATTCGATAAAAAATATGCTCCATGTTTTAAATGCCATGCTGTAAGATGTCTTCCCTTACTGCATCGCCAGGTTAAAGATATGGGGGCCTGCAAACACTCAAGTTAAAGACTTTGTCTTTGTTGTTTTATGGCACAGAGGACTTTATTATGTTGTGTGTGATTTATGGAAGGGAGGCTTCAACACTGAAGTCTGTTTCTGCAGGGGATGCTGACGCCATTTATTTTCATTCTTGGTGAACATCTAAAATAATAAAGAAAGAGTAATCCATGGAGATGTAGGATTCTTCTACTAGTGCCATTGTGGTAGCTATCATAAGATAATACTCACTGAAAGTACAGCTTCTACTTATAATGTGACTATGTAATAACCTGCTGCTACAATGTTTTCAGAATAACAACCACCTTTTGGGGGAAAAGTCAATACCCTAAAACTAAAAAGTTATAATTACCTCATGAGCTTTTACGTACAGTACTATTTGTAGACAACTACATTTACATAAGGGTTAGATTGCAAGTGTGATGCTATTACTTTGATATACACTACAAGTTTTAAGATTTATGTCTGACTAAGAGTTCTGTTCTTTCCTATTTCTGGATTTAATAAATGTCTATTATTAACTGAACTTACCTTGTGTCTAGTGTGTGTGTTCACAGTAAGTGCTGGAAATATTTCAGATTGGAAACTAAATACAACCTACAACCAAAAATGCCTATAGTGTTATTTTCTTAATACTAAAATTCAACAATGATTTTCTGGGGAAAATAAATAAATAAAAATACAGTGACAGCTGTATCATACACTGATCTCAGAATTATGACACTGAAGTAGTAGCTATTATCATACACATCATTATTATGGTTCGTATTACAGGCAAGTTTCAACAACCAGGGTTCAGATTAGCAAAAGTGAACTGTATCTTGTTGCCAGAATGACCACTAACTGCCTGCTTTGGATACCTAAGGTTTTCCAGTGAGAGATAAAAAATACCCATTAAGGAGTCCCAGTGTGAATAATTTTCTTACATGATGGAGAGCTGGGCCTGCTAAAGTATACCTCCGTGGGCTGAAACACAGCTTGTAACAACCTAATGAGCCCTTTAGCCTGATTCCCCATGCAGAGGGCTGGAACAAGCAAAACCCTTGGTATCTGAACTGTCTTTAACATCTGAGTTGTGCCCAGGATTAAAGAAACGACTGTAAAGATTTGACTTAAAACGGTCTCTCTAGGATTGGTGTCAAATTAAATCTCTGTGTCATAAGCCTTTCTTCCCAACAGGTTTTGAAAGTCCCAGATCAACAGTTGTCAGTGCTTCAGCCAAGCTGTGCTTTTGCCTACAGTAGCACTGCTAGCGCTGACGGCTGCTCAAACTATTTCTTTAAACAGAGCAGCCGGTAGCCTTCAGCACAAGTGCTTTTGGGGGCACATCATGCTGTTAGCCCAAAGACTCAGAAAGCAGTGCAACTGTGCTAGTTAAAGGAAAGACAGAAGGGACAACAAATGGCTACAATTAGCATCCCCCCTCCTCCATCCTTTACCTTCTGCATCTGAAATTGTCACCATGGCAACAGTTGCATCATAGGACCCAGGCTAGCTATGTAAAGTGCTGTTTTTTAGGATTAAGGGAAAAAAAAAAATTATATATATATATATATATATATATATATATATATATATATATATATATATATATATATATATATATATATATATATATACACACACACACACACACACACACACACACACACTAAAATGCAGGTACTGTTTTTCCAAGACATAAAGGAATTAATGTCTGTCTACTGCCAACAACAGTGATACTATTTTTCAAGATTACTAGTGGTGCAATCAGCAACCTGATTTCTTATTCAATTATCGTATAGGCATTTATCAACGATAAATCAATGTATTGACATTTTATTTTTCAAAATAAAGTATAAACATCAGTTTACTTAACAGAAGATCCAATAACTAAAAACATTGTTGTGCATAATAGTTAAACAAAAAGGCACAAATTACTTTCAGATTAGAACAGTTAAATGAATCTCACAAATCTGGATAAATTTAACTACCGTACTAAATTCGGCTTCTTTTTATAGAATATTGCCAAACAATCAAACACAACATACTTTGAAACAAAAGAAGGTGAATCAGTAGGTATAATATTGGGATTCTTTTCAAAATGATTATGCCTAACATAAAAGGTATATGCTGTTCTTGTCACTTCTTAATGAAAAAAAATGCACAGACTCACCAGTGAAGCAACTCAACTCATTTTATACGGGTATATCCAACGCGCTGACATTTATCTACCGTACTAGCACTAACAGAAGCGCATTCTCCTACACTCAATGCTGTATTGCAAACTGGCAACAGAAGACTTCAAACTGGGTTCTAATTTGATGCATCGATTCACCAATATGTAATCGAAGCTCGGGAAATTTAAGGACAGATGATCAATAATCGATGCATCAATTAATTGTTGCACCACTACCGATTACAGTTCTTGAGTAAAGTCAATAAAGATACAGGCAGGCCCTCAGCTTGGGAAATCACGCTAGTTCTAATGACAAAGAATCTGAAGGTGTGGTACCCTTTGTGAAGCTGAAACTAGAAAGGCAGTACAAATTACTTACAGAGCCGTTACTGCGACAGAATTAGTCTGCTTTACCCTACTGTATGTGGGAGGGCTGTGTCAGCATGGAAATCTATGATAGGGACTATATAATTAAGTTAGCATCAAGTGTACATAGCTGTTAATTCGCTAGAATTAATTTGTCAGAATGAAACTGATGCTAGTTAATATGGATTACAATCTGCTAACTGTTCCTGCTTGTGGTTCTTTCTACTTCATAGTAAAAAGCAATAGAAACCCATGCAGCCTTCTACTTTTGGGTTGGGCATTTAATAAACAGAGCTGTACTGTGAGTCAGAAGGTACACTGCTGGTGTCTCTCAGTCACTTCATTATAATGCTAATAGCTCAGTGCTGGCTCAAATCATTATGTGGATTTCTGTGATCAAGCTTTCCATTTCAAAATTCGTTCTGCTGATAATACATCTTTCTGAAGGAAGCATAAGGCTATTAAAGAAAAGATAACCAGAATTTCTTAGAAGCACAAGCAATTTTAGATTATTTAGTCACCTGCTAGTTCTCTTTCAGCACAATTGTGGATGCCGACTAAACTTCTCAATTTTGCTCACCAGTTCCATGCTAAATAGTTTCCACTTCAGATTGCTTACCCACTATGAATACTTTGCTGGTCTAATCCTGGTCTTGCTGATATTCAGTTAATAATACAAATAAATAAAAATAAATAATTCCACATGTGAAACTTTGAATTGATCCAAGACCTTCACTATACTGCATATAGGCTGCTAATACTAAAAAAAAAAAAGTTGTTTCAGAGGCTTCAGAGATTTGCTGCCATAAGCATAAGCAAAAGAAAAACTTAATCTGTTATACAGTATGTACGGATATGAAAATGATCTAATTTTGGAATCTACACACCATACTCCACACCGTTACGGAAAAAAAAAAAAATAGAGAAAAAATGATATATTAAAAATACAAAACAAAGATCATAATTGGATAAGTCTCCACCCCTCTGAGTTAATACTTGGTGGAAGCACCTTTGGCAGCAATTACAGCTGTGAGACTGTTGGGATAGGCCTCTACTTTGCATACCTAGATTTGGCAATATTTGACCATTTTTCTTTACAAAACTTTTCCAGCTCTGTCAAGTTCCTTTGGAAGCGTTGATGGACAGCAATCTTCAAATCATGCCACAAATTTTCGATTGGATTTAGGTCGGGGCTCTGACTGGGCCATTCAAGGACATTTACCTTTTTGTTCCTTAGCCACTCCAGTGTAGCTTTGGCTGTGTGCTTTGGGTCATTGTCATTAGAACTTCCATCCAAGTTTCAGTTTTCTTGCAGAGGGTAGCAAATATTCCTCAAGGACTTCTCTGTACTTTGCTCCATTCATTTCCCCTTCTATCCTGACAAGTGCCCCAGTCCCTGCCAATGAGAAACATCCCCATAACATGATGTTGTCACCACCATGCTTCACAGTAGATGTCTTCTTTATGTGATTCGCTGTGCTGGGTTTGCGCCAAACATTTAGGCCAAAAAGTTTCATTTTAGTTTCGTCAGACCACAAAATGTTTTGCCACATGGCTACAGAATCTCCCAAGTGTTTTTTTGCATACTTCAAAAAGGGATTCAAGGTGGGCTTTCTTGAGTAATGGCTTCCTTTTTGCCACCCTACCATACAGGTCAGATTTGTGGAATGCTTGGGATATTGTTGTCACATGCACACTTTGACCAGTCGGCCATAAAAGCCTGTAGCTCTTGCAGTTGCCATTGGCCTCTTGGTAGCCTCTTTGATCAGTCTCCTTAATGCTCGGCAATCCAGTTTGGAGGGACAGCCTGATCTCGGCAGGGTCTTGGTGGTGCCATACACCTTCCATTTCTTAATAATCGTCTTGACCATGCTCCAAGGGAAATTCAAGGCCTTTGACTTTTTTTTTATACCTATCCCCTGACCTGTGCCTTTCAAAAACTTTGTCCTAGAGTTCTTTTGAAATCGCCTTGGTGCTCATGGTTGAGTCTTTGCTTTGAAATGCACTATCCAGCAGAGGGAACCTACAGGAACACCTGAAATTATGTGAATCATTACAATTTAACACCAATGGAGGCCACTTAACTTGGTGTTTGATTTCGAAGGCCAGGACATGTATCCAACCAAGCTATTTCAGTTTTTATTTTTAATTAATTTTCTACAAATTTGTAGACTATTTTTTTCACTTGAAAGCTGTGGGGTAGGATGTGTAGATAAATGAAAAAAAAATATATTTTAATACATTCCAGGCTATAAGGCAACAAAAGGTGAACATTTTAAAAGGGGGTGTAGACTTTCTATAGGCACTATATCTTGCATTCATTCAAATCCACCAGCATCAGTGGCCGAATCACACTATTCCAGATTATGCAGTGTTGCTAAGCAGGTGCAGAGACAGATGTGGAGAAATACATGAACACATTTTGAAAAGATAAAAAAAATAAACAAAAACAAATAAACTTTGGTTCAGATTCTAACTAGCCTATTTTTCAAACAACAGCTTCTGTATAGTGAACTGTAAAATGTAGAAATAACAAAAACAAACCTCCCAAAACTAACTCTCCAGACATATTAATATGCAATTGATTTATTGACAGGAAGCTCCTTTGTGCAATGAATGTCAAATACTACCGATTTCCATATCCCTGCATTCAATGTATATTTTGGCTATTTTTCCATGACTTACTGGGTTATTAAAATCAGCCCTTCCTCAGCTGGTAAACTGAGAATGATCTAATTTACTTTCCATTACTGATCATTAAAATCATGCTACAAGGTCCCTACTCCTTATTGCTTGTGATAGTTCAGCCATCTGGTTGTGTCAGATGTGTAATGTCAGGGTGCAGAACAACAACTATAAAGAAGCGTCATTCCCCTGGAAGCTCAGCGCCATTCAACTTTCGAAGCAAAATTGGTTAATTCTATAGGGTGATGAAAAAGTTTTGGCCACAGCTGTTCTGTAGATTTAATAACCTCAAACTCCTGTGTTAGCAATGTTATACATTATGATAACTGCATGAGCCACTCTATCTGGATAATGACAAAGAACTAGAACAATAATTAGAAACAGCACTGATGAAGCATGCTTAAAAAGGTGTGCTAATTGTCTTGACATGCAATGATGCTTCATACTGAAGTCTGCCAGGTCTAGAGAATCCAGGGGTTGAGGAAGCACTTCAAAAAGTCCATACCCCTCCCAGCATTGAAAGATGTTCTAGAGAAGTGATTCAAGGACCCACAGTCTTTTTCCAGCACTTCAGAATACATTATATCAGGTCAACTGTAAACGTTTGCTCTATAATAATATTTTAGGATGAAATTACATTACAGGGTTTGATTTTAAGGCTTGTCCGTTTGTTCGGGAAAATCAAACAATGTGGGAGGACAAGTGCTTCCAAAGTATTTGGCGGCCCACACGACAAGTGCTTCATAAATACATTTCAACGTCATGTATAATGAAAGCTGACGCTTCCTGTAGTGGTGTGTGCTGGCAACTGCACAGTGCTACTACCAAAGTTCAGAGACGCTGGGAACCAGAGAACACTACTTCTACAATGTACATACTGCAACAACATACCTTGTGTCTTACCAATCAATTTGCAGTTTGTCAGCCGAGTGCAGAACTATTATGGGATGTAAATGAGCGTCCAGCAGGTGGCTCCACGTCTAAACGGGAGTTGTATTTCGTCGCTGTGAGACGAATTGTAATAGTTCTGCATGTTTGTTTATTTGGCTGTCCTGAAATTCAAGTCAAGTACAGGCAACATCGTATAGTCAGGGTGTTATTGCTTTCATAATCTACTGTAAGAGATTGAACAGTATTGTTCATTAACCATAGTTACCTGGCATTCAGTAGCACAGCTTTCGTTTAGGGTGGAGCGTTAATAGTATAGTTCTCGTCATCCTGCTTAATTACAAGGTTAGCTTTGTTCCTGCGCCCTTTTCTATTTGTATATATAATGTAATACAGATACAGCTGCTGTTCTGCAACAGATCAAGGAATGTGTAACATTCGGGCATCCTTCTCCCCATGTTACAATGAGCAGCAAGTACATGAATAGAAATGTTACTATCCTCACAATCTTTCAAAACATTCCCATATTTTTTTTTTCATAAGCAAATAATTTTAATAGCGGCGGATATGCCGTGTGTACACAGCATGATTGCTGGGACCTTGCATTTCTGAGATGGTCTAATACCTCACTAAGAGATATTGACAAATCAGGCCTTTCTGAATATTACAATATTCAGACACACAGTTCTTAAAACAAAAAACAAACAAACTGTCAAACTGAGAGTTGTTTTTCCCATCCAATGCACCATGTTAGAAAGGTTGATAAAAACAGATGATCTACCTAGCTGGTTAAGTGGTTTGGTGGTGTCTGCCCATTCAGGGTTAAAATGTCTGTGTCTATCACACCCAAGAGACCCTTGCACTACAAGAAACCATTAGAAGAATCAAACCATTTACATTCACTTTACACTTGGTAATACTGCAGCATCAACTTCCAATTACCCCTGCCCTGACAATAATTTAGAAGCTATTGAACTTCAAATAAATCTTTTTTGGGAACAAAGTGCTATCTTTATCGATATTGAGCAGAAACATTTGAGCATGAAAAGGAATTTTCTTAAAAGCTTAGCTGACTTTGTTGGGCGTATTATGACATACTCTTCTAAATAAATAATTCTACAAGGTCTTTTTTACAAACTGCTTCAAAAAGAAAGAAAGAAAAAAGTTTAAAAATTCTGTTTGCTGGGTCCACCAAATGATGCCTGAGCAGAAAGAGTAATCATCAATACAACATGTTATGCTTGGAAACCTCAGTCCTTGGCCTCCCCGTTGTGGGAAGTAGGCTCACTGACAGCAATCCATGTGAATAGAAGCCAGTGTGGCTCAGTACAGTTAAGTGCTCTGTTCTAGTTTGTCAGCCGTCTCTGCAACAGAGCTACCAGTCTGAGTGCCAGCAAGGGGGCCCAGCTCATGATGAGTGTCCAGGTCTTGAAGACATGGTTCAGTGTTGATGCAGTGATGAAGTGGGCGGATGCTTCCCTCTAGAGACCGCAATAGAGAATCAATTCGATTTCTGTACAACACTGGAGCGGTGGCCCACACTGAGAGCAGTTGTGTATGATGCTGCTGCCTGTCCTGGTAGGTGCGGTTAGGATTCCTATGATAGGGTTTTGTACACGATTTTAAACCACCTATTCTCAAATTATAATACAAAAATGATATGATGACAGTTTTGTAAAAAAGCAGACAATTACGCCAAATAGAACATCCCTGTATATATATATATATATATATATATATATATATATAGATATAGAGGAGTTGTATCGCATAGTATATATGCTGTCAAAATGTGTTTCATGAATAACATAATATAAAACAGCAGCCTGCTAGCTTTCCTTTGTTTTGTCCTTAAATAAACAAACAAAAACAGTACTACTGTTCAAAAACAATTTTTGCACACTGGTCTCAAGTGTAAACCGATACGTACATCAAATGAATACACCATGACTCTGTAAATTACAGGTAACTGCCTCTTCTCAGTGGGATTTCTTGACAAGCAAAATACATATACATGTGCATGTAAAAAGCCAGTATAGGAATGCTTACAAAATGTAATAAATCAAGAATTTTGTGAACTAAAAAGTGAAAGGGCTACAGAATATAATGAACATAATGTTCATAGGTAGTTACTTAACATATGTTCTGAATTTCAATCTAGATCTTTTTTTTTTTTTTGTTCTTACCAGAATAATCATTCTTGTGAAGGTTGTATGTGTATAGAACAAAAAAAAAACAAGCAACATATTCTGAGTTGGTATAAACTATAGTAGGGCAGGGCAGGTGGCAGGTCACTGGGTGAGAAACACTTCAGCCTTACTTAACAGAAAGCTGTGATCTCATTTGGGTTCTGCAGCATTCCTGTGCAGGTGTGATATGTCATTAAAATGTACTGCCCACGTGATCTTTTTTGGGGGGGAATTTTGAGGCCATCAAAGCCATAGTTTAGGAACCTTGTAGCATGGACAGTAGAAAGGCATGGAGGTGTCAGTGTCAGACATGCTGCAATGAAGGTCTTTACTACAAGTCATTCTGTCCTGCAGCATCATCAGAGGTTATAGTCTGAGCAGCAGTCTCAAAACTATCAAACACAGCAAGTTATTTGTGTATTTAGCAAACTAAACATCAACATATAACTACCATGCCTTGCCAAATCACCCACCCTGTCCTCACACTTGAGACAAGCGTAGGAGATGTATTCAAGACAGCCACACTGGAAAGAGACATGCGTAGGAGACATATTCAAGACAGCCACACTGGAAAGAGACATGCGTAGGAGACATATTCAAGACAGCCACACTGGAAAGAGACATGCGTAGGAGACATATTCAAGACAGCCACACTGGAAAGAGACATGCGTAGGAGACGTATTCAAGACAGCCACACTGGAAAGAGACACGCGTAGGAGACATATTCAAGACAGCCACACTGGAAAGAGACATGCGTAGGAGACATAATCAAGACAGCCACACTGGAAAGAGACATGCGTAGGAGACGTATTCAAGACAGCCACACTGGAAAGAGACATGCGTAGGAGACATAATCAAGACAGCCACACTGGAAAGAGACATGCGTAGGAGACGTATTCAAGACAGCCACACTGGAAAGAGACATGCGTAGGAGAAGTATTCAAGACAGCCACACTGGAAAGAGACATGCGTAGGAGACGTATTCAAGACAGCCACACTGGAAAGAGACATGCGTAGGAGACATATTCAAGACAGTCACACTGGAAAGAGACATGCGTAGGAGACATATTCAAGACAGCCACACTGGAAAGAGACATGCGTAGGAGACGTATTCAAGACAGCCACACTGGAAAGAGACATGCGTAGGAGACATAATCAAGACAGCCACACTGGAAAGAGACATGCGTAGGAGACATAATCAAGACAGCCACACTGGAAAGATGCGTGGAATGCAAGTCGAACCCAGGATCATGCTGCATGTGTGTAATGGCCACCATTACTGCCATGGTTGGCATACCTGTGAGCCAGCAAGACTTTCTATACATATCCCCGCTGCTTTCATTACTCTGTCGCAGTCAGCACAGTGCTTGTAGAACACAACATTAAATCTTATTTACAGCAATAAAACATACAATTGATATCCATTGAACAAAATTTATATATATATATATATATATATATATATATATATATATATATATATATATATATATATATATATATTATATATTTTGTTCATTAACATAAGTTTCCAGGCAAAAAAGCTTTGAAAATAGGGTTTTCTGGCCATAACAAACAGCATAGCAGTTGGTACAAATGGAAGCGAGGATAAACAAAAGCTCTGGACTGCACTGAGAAATAATTGGCTGCATTTCGTTGTAGGCCAGTGACTGGAAAGTGGAAAGGAAGCTGACCTGGAGCAATGCAGAAAGCCTGCAGACTGATTACTCAGTAAGCTGCAGCCAAAAGAAGGCAGAAGCAAGAGCCAAGCTAGGAACAGCAGTGTACTTTGCCCTGTTAGACTTGACTGGAAATCCTTTAATGCACGGTGCCCTTCATTTATTTTTGCTGCTGGATCTCTGTGTGCAGTTAGCTATGTAATGGTTCTGCTGCTCTTTTGCCAATGAGGAATAACACATAAGTAAACTTTAAAATTGTATATATATCTATATATTTTGTTTTCATTATATTTAGTACAAAAAAAATATATATATATAGTTGATTTAACGTAAAACTTAAAATAATCTCCAATACACGCCGGGTCTGCTGGCAAATATTGTAAATAAACGCTGGGTGTCATTGCCATTGAAGTGGAGAAAGACGAGGAGGTACTTGAGCATAATGAACTGCTAAGTGACACTGATGAAAGTGACTCTCAGGATTAATAAGTAATAATAATAGAAAACAATTTATGGTAGGCCTACATGTAATGTATATTTGTTAAATGCAGTTATTACGTTATTAAAACTGTTCATAATTTTAAGCGTGCTGAAAGTAGGCCAGATACTAACATTTTAGTGTATTTTAACGTGTTTTGTTGTATTAACAATGTACAAGATTGAGATTAAACAATACATTATTTTGATAATGACACATTGATTTTATTGTTAATTTTTTAAAAACATTTTAGAAGTTTGTATTATTATTATCATACTGTAAGCATAGCCTACACACCTGTGTTCTGATATCTACACAGCTGTCTTACTGGATTAAACTTATTATTACTATTATTATTAATTTTATTTATTTTTTTCTTTTTTATTAATGCTTTAAGACTGAAGATATTTCAAATTATAAAGGCAACAGCTTTTGTCTGGATGAACAAACTTACCATGAAAAGGACTTTAAAACCTGTATTCATATCTAATCTAATGCTGAACAGCAGCAGAAAGTCGAGTTCAACATCATCAGTTCCTGACACTCCTGTCACCCGGCAAACTGGGGCTAATATATCTGTTGTTATGTAGCAAGTTGCTACACATTTCCTAAGCAGATGGTGCTCAATTTTCTTTTTAAATTGCAATTACAGTTCTGTAACTCTGGATGTACCTAACGTGCTGAATCACTCAATTAAAAAAGAAGAGCAGTGAATGCACTTGTTACACTGAATCATCTACTGTATGAAATTCCCATTTAGTAGTACATGTTGATGCACACTACTTGAAAAGTAAATTATTACCTGGCTGATGTGAGGGGCAGGCAATTGCAGTCAACTTTGGGGATATCTGAATTCATACAGCACATTCAACACAAAGGAACCAAAAAAAAAAAAAAAACTTTCATCTCGCAGGGTGTGCAAATTGAGACCACTTTTTGGTAATTTCGGCAGGGCAAAGTACACTCACTCAGTATATTTAAGAAAATGGAAAAGATGCTGAAAAACTAAAAAAATAATAAGCTCAGGCATGACAGAGGTAAAGAAAGCATTTATATTTAAATAAATATATATATATATATTTTTTTTACCATGGTTACAAGACTTCAACACAGGCCTCTGCGAAATTGGACTTAGACTAACTGCCCGTAGACATTTTCAGTACTTTGTTTTATGAGTTCACTTGTCACAGTTTCGACTCTTCACAACAATATATATATATATATATATATATATATATATATATATATATATATATATATATATATATATATATATATATAAAATTTACAAGGAGTGCACTGTCCTTTCGGATAGATATGTTTTGTGGCAGCTGAATGCAGTGGCAGAAGGAATTAAAACATTTACTTCTTTGGGTAGTTTCAACTTCCCATATAATTACATTAATATACAACTCACAGAGATAAGCTGCATATGCTTCTATGGAGCTGTCTTTTCATTATAATAAAGGAACACAGACGTCAGTACATCACTTCACAAACTGGTACTGACATCAGCCAACAGGAATGAGTGTCTCTCTGGAATCTGTCATCATGAAGAAAAGATTAAGAATGCCCCTGGTGCAGCCATCCTTCCTCCCCTACAGCATTTCATTCATTGCATAGCTTAACTTTTTGTTGGTCAAAAAGTTAAGAATTGCATTCCCCTGCTCCCAAGGAAGGTAACATAAAACAAGGACAGTATTCACCTTTAGGCCTGGGTGGACGCTTCCTCCGGTCTCTGAATGCAGCACCTGACTGCAGGGCCTCCAGCAGACAATCCATCACTCCTGTCTCATCACTCTCTGTGTGTGTGTGGGGGGGGGGGACAAAAATAAATAAATAAATAAAAGGATTGGGGGAATTCCATCAGCCTTGAGGGTTGCCATAGCAATTTTAAATAATACAGGCATAAAAAAGGCTACTACGTCATGACTAAAACCAGCCATTTTAAAACCAGACAAGCCTTTAACATGCTCATAAATCAACTTTACTTTTACTCTGAAATCATTCTCGTTTTGTGGTTTTGTTGCCGTCCAATAAAATGGATCAAAGTTCAATTGATTCACCTCAGGCCATTGCCTTTTATAGTGAAAATGAACAACCACTCTCTGCCGAATATGCTTCCAATCACAACACCATTCTCATATTGGAACTGATAACAGGACCATTACGCTACTCATAAATCATCTTTCCTTATTTGAGGATTGGTCATTCTTGGCATTTCTATTCCTGCACAAAACAGCTGTTATTAGAAGTGACTTTAGTTACATAAACCTCCACTTGAAGCATGCATGTGACACATCATTAAAGTGAACAACATTAACCTGTTGTTTCAGTGTAAATATAAATCAGTTTCAGATTCTGATACCCTCAATAACTTGTAGTTACTTGAAGTTGTAAGAATGCTGTAAACCAATATCACAATTGGGTTTTCAGCATAACATACTGTAAGTGTGATATATGCACACAATAATGCATATGTAAAGACAGGTGGAAAGAGCATCTTTAACATACACTAGTCGAGTCCTAGCTCTACCAAGAGTAAAGTCACCTTATTCTGAGTCGAAGTTCAACTGGACGGATAGTAAATTGTGGCAACTGTGATGGG
>NC_054548.1:4303271-4338271 GCF_017654505.1 Polyodon spathula
TGAAAAGTCCATAGCACGACCCAAAAGACTAACACGTGAGCAAAACAGCACATCACATGGCTTTGCCAATTCCCAATGGCTTTGATTCTGGGAGAGCTTATGGATGCAGGTCCTTCTCTGCCTTTATCGTGACAGAAGCAAAGCTGCTAAAGCAATTAGCAGAGTGTTCTGAATTCAGCTTTACAGAACGATCACCAGAGTGGCAAGACTTCATTAAATCCAGAGCAACAGCAAAAAGGTTATACCATGCTGAAAACTATTTGTGAAGAAAGCAGACTGTCAGATATTGTACAGCAAGAACCGGTGTGGGCGTGCGTACAAGAGAGAAAGAACAAGAGAATAAGGATGGAGTTTTCAAGAGATACATTTAAAAGAGAAAAGGAAAACTAAAAACGTACATGAATGTGACAGTCTGCCTAGGTAGTAATGAAGATTTCTGAGAATGAGGAATATAATTAGAACTAATTGCTGTGAAATAGATTTGAAATGGTATAGAACTAGGACTTCTGTGAAGTGACAAGGTGGAAGCACAGGGTATAATCTTCCTTTGAAGATAACACCAGGGAACGAAGCTTTGATGCTCACAGCTTTGCTCGTTCGATTTCTGTCTTTCCTAATTTGTGAAGCACCTTTGAGTGTGTAGGTTTCACTAGATATGTGTACTGAACATGTTGCTTTTCAAATGAAAAAAAATACATAAAACTGACTCAAGCATACACGATATGCAAACAGAAAATGGGTCCTAAATAGAACATGCTCATATGTGTTACCGTATACTGCCTGATGTACTCCATTAAATGTTACATAGAAGTTATACTCGAGTGCATATTATGATGCCCGAGGTAGATTTTCTGTACTAACGTTAACTATAAACACTCAAACATTGAGATATAAAGTAGAACTAAAATAATCTGAATTTAGTTTTTTAATGAGAATCCTGTAGATGTCTTTTGTGTTCTCAAGAAGGTTGGATGATAATGACAGTGTCAACAATTGATTATGAACAACATGTTTTTGAACTCCTTTAAATTCTGACTCTCCCTAGTCCTTTAGAATCTTATTATTTTCTGTCTGCTTTTTCGCTTGTTGAATATTTTAAATAAAGCCATACCACTGTTGCCTTCCACAGTAGAGGGAAGACTTAAATAAAATCATTTTTGATAGCTACTTTTATGACATACTTTTATTAATCTGGTATTACGATAGGTTTGTGCTTCTTTCAAAGCTGCACAAATGAGCACTACATAGCAAATAGCAGTGCACAATTATATACGGTTTCCAAGAAGAATGTTCTTAGACCAGAGGTATATTACATGCTTATTTCTTATTTCATCCTAAACCAGGCCTAATGGACCTCAATAGGCTGAAACAAGTGAAAGGAACTTGCTTTGAAACAACTAAGTTCTTACCAGTGTTCATTTCCAGCAAACGCTGCTGCTTCTTCTGTTGCCTCTCCAGCTTCTCCCTTTCTGCCTTCTCTTTTGCGATTTTGACACGTCTCTGCTTCTCCTCAGCTTCTCTCCTTTTCACGTTCTCCTTCACTGCTTGCTGCACAAAATCAAAAGATAAAAAATTAAGTGGGTCAGATTAAATGGAGGAGATGGACACTGGAACTTGAAGATCAAGGAGATGGTTTTGGCACTCCATTAGCAGCCTCTGACACCTATTTGGTGACACTGAGTACTCGCTGAGGTACTGTATGCTCTTTTCATTTGCACACAAATGCTGGAACATGTATAACTTTTAAATGAAGTACAATAAGACTTGTTTTATTCTTAGCAGCTGGTGTCTTGTGAAAGTGTTGAAATCTCTTTTAGGTCGAGCCCCCCTGTGCCAAACAGTGGCACCGACCCTTACTCAGTGACACTATTATTAGATAAGAACCGGAATTATCTTTTTTTAATATCCAATCTGCCATCTGTGCAAGGTATAAATGTTCATATTCTTCAATACAGCTCCATGATTTGCTGACACAATACATAGGGGACAAGAGGATTTTATATAATCAGAATATAAAAATTAATTTAAGTAGAATAACTATTACATAACATTACGAAAAATGAAGCTTTAATTATATTACAGTATAAATCAAATTCTTTAGGAGAGCATCAAATAAAGATTGCATGTTCTTCCAATGCTTGGTGTCACTTTGTTGTGGTTCCTAGTAAAAGCATGAAGCTCAATTGTGTCTGTGTACAATCCATTGATCAGTAATCTTGAGTCCAACAAATTAATTTAACTTATATGTGTATAAATAAATGTAAGAACAGATTAAAAGGGTCTGCTGCGAGATGCCAACAAAGTATGGTATATTTTTAAAGAGAACATAGGTTCAAATGTCACTAATAGATTACTATATCTTTATTCATTTATTTATTTATTTAACATTTCCGTTCTAATGTTTGCTATCATTCTGGGTGGTTCTGGTTTGCTCCAATATTGAATCATTATAATTTTCTACATCTCCCTTTACCTTGCTTTGAACTGGGCTTGACAGCCCAAGTACCTGCTCTGTACAGCCTTGCTCATTCCTTTCAAATTACATGAACTTCCCACTGTGCCAGACCTGCAGCATGTCTGAGAGCTGTAACACTCCATGCCGAATGTCCTGACTAGAAATCAGAGAGCACCATTGACCTCAATGGATCCAAGTATTTCTGAAATACACTTCCAATAGTTTACTCCATGCTTCAGACAATAAATTGCTAGTTGAAAGTAAAAGATGGAGCCTCAACATATAAACTTTAAAAGGTAAAAAATATTTTGTTCCAAAAGGTTTATGTTTTTAATTGGGTGTTCACTTTGTAAGTGGTTAAAATAATAGACAGGCACTGCATACATAGTCTATAGTCTAAAGTCTTTTTTAGACTTTACCAGTATTTTATGTGCAATATGGCATTGTGGTAAATAATTGGGCTGCATCTTTTGGAACATGATTCTGGCAAATGGTCTGTACAATTTGTTTTATAACATTTTTTTTTTCCGTTTGGATGCCAGGTGGTGTTTTTTTTTTCTTTACAAGCAGCACCGTCCACTGATTGTTTCTATTAGAGCCTCTGTCCTCTCATTTGTGGCATGCATATGTTACGTGATCAAGCTAAAGAGCTTTCATTTGGCAAAATGAAATCAAACTAAAGTCTGTACTGACTCATCTACCAGTATACGTTGAATGTGCTGGCAGTCTTACACAAGTACATTTTTCAAAGCCTTCGCCACCTTAGCTATTCGGGAAAAATTGTTGAGCCACAAGGGAAAACGTTTCGCTTGTGGTGAACGGCTAGCAGGAACATAGCATAACAAGCTGGGTTAAATAAATAAATCGTTCAGTCGAAGAACAGTAATGTCTATTCCAAACAGTTTTGAGAAATTCAATCTTTATTTCAAATTTTTAGAAAAAAAAAAAAAAGATTTGTTTTAAAAAACAATTTTACAATAATCCTTTTGTATGACTTCAGTTTCCCATAGATATATTTGCATATAATATGTAGGTTTTAAAATATAAAATGTGGGACACAGTACATGTCTAGTTTTACTTGCTATACGTATAAAAAAATAAAAGTATATACGTATAAAAAAAAAAAAAAAAAGTTTAGAAAGCCTAATATTTATGCTATTTTTGAAAGAAGAATAAAAACAGCAGGAATTATATCCACATAATCGTAGACCATTTTTATGTTTTGTAAGGTAAAAACAGGTTTCTCAGTCGGACAGAAACAATAACACTATGGCAAAAATCTAGTTTCCCCTCCGTGGAATGGCGTCCATGCGTTGCTACAGAGTACGTCAACCTATGACGTAGACTCTGCATATACCTACTGACAACCATACATATAGAATATTATCTTGACAAATACTTCCACAAAGCGTAAGCATGTGCATGACTTGTCCTGACTCACCTGCAGGGGGTTGCGAGGATCTCCATTTCTTTCCATGCCTCCGCCCCGCTCCTCCCACCACGCAACGGGCCCTGGGCCCCCCCCTGCTCCTCCCACCACCATGCTGTGAAAAATTCCTGGTAAGAACCCTGATGTGGTCTCTTTTCTTTGCTCTACTTAGCACCCTGACAGCTAGTATCAAACCCTGCACTTACTCCCACTTAGATCTAACAGAACCAGAATGGATATGTGAGTCTGTGCTCAATAGTAAATCATTCAGCACTTTGACTAAGGCAGTCTCTGTACTGTGACCAGATCTAAAGCCCAATTTAAACTTTTCAAGTATTTGGTTATCACCAAGAAGTATATTGAGTTGGCCAGCTACCAACTTCTCTAAAACCTTAGCGGCAAAAGGTAAATTGGACATAGGTCTAAAGTTGCTTAAAATAGTAGGATCCAAGCTAGGTTTTCTGAGTATGGACTTAACCAGGGCAGTTTTAAAAGCAGCAGGAACTATTCCAGTTGACAAGGATTTCTTTATAATTTCCAAAACAAAGTGACACAGATCATCAAAAATGTCTGAGTAATTTAGTGGGGATTGGATTTAAAATACACGAGGAGGAGTTCATCTTCATCACTAAGTTATTCAGGTCTTGTAACGTGATAGGAGAAAATGATTCCATGACAGAACCGACTGGTCTATTGGGTACATTGAGATTCAAGTTAGGACCATTCTGAGAGATTTGATCCCTGATATTGATCATTTTATTGTGAAAATAATTAAGAAATTCTTCACACTTAGAGGTGTGGCTTCAATCAAAGGAGGTGCAGTAGAAGATGTGTTAACTAATTTTTTAATGGTTGAAAAAAAGAACCCTGAGGTTCTTTTTATTTGCATTAATAACAGTGGAAAAATATGAGCTTCTGACTACCCTCAGAGCAGGAGTGAGTGGTGATAACCTTAATATATTAGAAAACCTCCATGTAGTTAAAGGGTTTATTGAACAAGTTTTATAAGAATGCACTTCTCTTATTTTGTAAGGGTAACTCAATATTCAAAAGAATAACAAGATGATCGGAGGTAGCAAGATCTAACTTTGATAGATTATGAATACCTAAGCCCTGAGAAATGACCAAGTCTAAAGCATGGGCACGGTTGTCCGTAGCCCATATAACATGCTGGGTGTAGTCTAAAGAATCTAAAAGCCTTATCAACTCCACAGACTGTGAACAAGATTCATTATCACTATGTATTTCTGAATCCCCAACTAAAAGGACCCTACTATGTTTAGTAGATAGTGTTGACAGACAATTAGCAAACTCTGTTAAGAAATATGAACTACATTTTGGCAGTTGGTAAATAACAATAATGAGAATAGAGAATTTGATATTTCGCATTATCATCAAGTGTTCAAATGAGGAATAATCTTCATTACCACCGTTTGATGTTGTGAGTACTACGACAGATAGCTGCAAGTCCACCCCCGCACCCATAGAGTGTGACTTCTGGTAAACAATATACTTTGGAGGAGAAGCCTCTATCAGTACGATGTTATCATCAGTACCCAGCCAAGTTTCAGTTAGGCATAAATAGTCAAGACTACGGTCTACAATGAAGTCGTTCATTAAAAAAAAAAAAAAGAATTGCCAGGGATCTTAAAATGAGTGCTTTTAAGTGGCAATGATTGAGCCACATTAGTGGGCATGTTAGCAAGACTATTAGAACAAGCCCCTAAAGACTTACACACTGACATACAGCAATGGGAACTATTTGATAATATGAAGTCAATTTTATGAAATCGGTTGGTAATTGTTTTCCTGCCCACCACAACCTTTAGTTTAAATAACTAGCTTTCAATGTTTTCTGCCAGTCTCCTTGCCCCCCATTTATTTAGATGTAGCCCACGTTTCCTGTAATAACCGGACGTTCCCCAAAAACAATCCCAGTTGTTTACAAAACCAATACCTTCTTTTGTACACCAGTCCGCTAACCACTTCTTCAGGGATCCTGTTCTGCTTTAAGTTTCATCCCCCTTGGCAATAACTGGTAATAATCCTGACATAAAAGTTTTGCCTCCAAAATCTACTTGTAATGTATGTATGTATGCCCTTTTCTTTAGGGAACTCTTCTGTAAACTAATACAAAGTGGGTACAACGGCATACAGATCCTTTATATATAATTTATATGGCTGATTCAGGGAAAAAAAAAAAAATGTAGCATTGTTACTAATGTCATACCAGTGTCCGTGTAATAAGATCTCATGTATTTTTCATATTTTTTGGTCTGTGTATTTTTCACACACCCAGTGTGTTTTGAATCAGGTTAGATATGGAATACTGATCATATTTATAATGACTGCTGTTCCTGACTCTGCTGGTTTATTTGAAAACAAGGTGTTATAGGCCAACAACTATAACAAAACATATCCCTGATTTGAAAATGGCATTTTAACATATTTAACTTTGTTTTAATTTGTTTGCAGGAAATGGAAGTCAAAGGCTTGGTTATTATCATTAATAAAAAAAAAAAACAATTCTCAATCAGGAAGCACTCCCACACAACAGAACACAGCACATTCGATGCACGATAACATTGTAGCTGTATGATAACCTTCCCAATGAAGCCTTTCACTGGGTAGTAATGTTCTTCAATCAGGGTGTTATTGCTACTTAACAAGTGTTTCCCATAGAAGCTAATATGGCAAGTACGATATAACCCATGACAGGGTGTGCGGTAAGACAATTCTTACAGAACATCCTGGAGTGGGTTATTTTCCTTATAAAATGGCTAAAAAATTTTAAAAAAAGTGAAAATAATTACACAAACTAGCTTTAAGGAAATAATTTGAAATGTATCCCTTTTATAGTAACATTGTAGATAAAATGGCATTTGGGAATTGAAAGCAGACTGATGTCTCACACCTGAGGGAGGAGTCACAAACAGCTAAACACTAAACTGGCACTTGACATCGAGGGAGGAGCTTTTGCAGGTTTTGCAGTGTTCAAGAGAAGCTGACCAATAGTTTTCACACTGATGGCTGGTAACTGGGATAATTTCCCTAGATTGCAAACCAGCGTTAAATATGTGGGCTAAACAACCTTCCCATCTGTGGGGAACACAATAAAATTCTTGTTTAAAAAACCAACAGTTGTGTCAGAAGAGAGCAGGAGAGATTTTTATTTTGTTTTAAATATGTTTCTGAAATCGGAGGATAGTGGCGAGATGTATCTGTTGTGTCTAATTTTAACATTGCATACTCACTAGTCAGTTTATAAGGCAATATTTATTAAACTAGATACTTATTAAACTGCTGCTGCATATATATTACATGCTGAGTGAGACTTGTGTTGTGATTTCTAAGATGGCTTTTGTATAAAGTGTTACTGCTACTGCTTACCTCAAAGTTTTTTGTTCTGTTCTCTGACTAAATACCACAGTATATTTGCCACGTTCTGTAATTCTTAGTGACAGGTGAAAAAACAGATTGTTGAGTGATTTAAATGCGGTTTCAGTTGCATGTTGACATTTTTACCTACAGAAACAGTTTAGATAATTGTTACTGTTAATGTGTAGTAATATTAATAGATCAGGTAAGTAAGCTGGTTTATGATGTCATAGCCGTGTGGTAAGAAAATTCTTACCGTACGGTCATGTGATCTCATTAAGCCAATCACAGTACTTAATTTATCCAAGCCATTTTATAAAATCCACTTATCAAAGGTGTACCATTTGTGTAATAATCTGCATCCAATTTGTAGTATAAAACGAGCAGTCTGTCCACTTCGCTTCAGCAGAGAAAAAGAGAGCAGTTGCATGATTTGTATCAAGAACAAACCCAGACTTACCATAAACATAGATCTGAAGTTGCTCAAGTCGGTGAATAACTCTTCAGCTGAGGTCTTCTTTGAGTCAATGGCGTAATACTCCACCAGGTTCTGGTAAAACGTACCCATGTTATTATGCATAACAACCAGCTTCTGATACTGCTCCCTGGCCTGCTTGGAGAAGCTGTAAAGCCACTGTTAAGGACACCCAACATACATCATGCAGATCTGTTCATATATGCTGTAGTGTGGAATCCAGCCTTAATTAAACAGTCCCCACAGTCACCAAAGGTGTTTAACAGTTTTGGCTGGCTATTCAAGGGGCCGCATATATACATGCACTGGGTAAAAAATTAATAAATCTGTGATTAACTGGCTGGGACGAATATACGCTTTGCTGTATATGAACTGACATGAAGAAAAGGGCTTTTTAAAAATTAAAATATTTTGGGCTGTGTTCAAGAGATAAAGTACGATAGGATGTGATTTTAATTGTAATGTTAACAGCTGGGTATGTCAACATGTCCAGAATATATAATAATTAAGACAAATTATATGTAAAACATCTATTATGATGACACAACAACTACAAAGAGAAATCTGGGGAAAATGTCAAAATCGTAGTAGGCTTATAAATATGTGCATTGAAGCATATCCAAGAACTGAACTCACTTAACCAGGTTTATTAAACTGTAACTGATTCAAAATGGATTCACAGTGGTAAAAGTAAATCAATTTCCCTACACTTCAGTAAGCAAGCCTATAGTACTGTAGGTAAACATCTGCTTCCCACAATATCAATGCCTACCCCTACACCAGTATATGATACATCCAGACAATGGTTATACAGTATGCAATGTCATTATTAGTATCTCTATCTGATCAAGTCACTCATCCTCAGACTTTTCCCTCTACATGTTACTGTATGATCAAGTAGATTAGTTAATTCATAAATATACTTTGAACTTTACAGCACTATGCTGAAATTATGAACTCATGGGTTTAACGTACGGATTAGACCCACAGTAATCAACACACACACACACACATTATATATATATATATATATATATATATATATATATATATATATATATATATATATATATATATATATATATATATATATATATACACACACACACACACACACACACACACACACACACACACATATATAACACTGGAAAAAATTAAGAGACCACTGCAAAATTATCAGTTTCTCTGGTTTTACTATTTATAGGTATGTGTTTGGGTAAAATGAACATTTTTGTTTTATTCTATAAACTATTGACAACATTTCTCCCAAATTCCAAATAAAAATATTGTCATTTAGAGCATTTGTTTGCAGAAAATGACAACTGGTCAAAATAACAAAAAAGATGCAGTGTTGTCAGACCTCGAATAATGCAAAGAAAATAAGTTCATATTCATTTTTAAACAACACAATACTAATGTTTTAACTTAGGAAGAGTTCAGAAATCTTGGCATGCTCTCCACCAGTCTTTCACATTGAATCAAGCCAAGTACAAGGTTGTCCTGGAAGAAAACTTCCTTCTGCTCTGACAATGTTCCCCAACTCTGAGGATTGGTTTTTCCAGCAGGAAAATGCTCCATGCCACATAGCCAGGTCAATCAAGGTGTGGATGGAGGACCACCAGATCAAGACCCTGTCATGGCCAGCCCAATCTCCAGACCTGAACCCCATTCAAAACCTCTGGAATGTGATCAAGAGGAAGATGGACGGTCACAAGCCATCAAACAAAGCCGAGCTGCTTGAATTTTTGCGCCAGGAGTGGCATAAAGTCACCCAACATCAATGTGAAAGACTGGTGGAGAGCATGCCAAGATTTCTGAACTCTTCCTAAGTTAAAACATTAGTATTGTGTTGTTTAAAAATGAATATGAACTTATTTTCTTTGCATTATTCGAGGTCTGACAACACTGCATCTTTTTTGTTATTTTGACCAGTTGTCATTTTCTGCAAACAAATGCTCTAAATGACAATATTTTTATTTGGAATTTGGGAGAAATGTTGGCAGTAGTTTATAGAATAAAACAAAAATGTTCATTTTACCCAAACACATACCTATAAATAGTAAAACCAGAGAAACTGATAATTTTGCAGTGGTCTCTTAATTTTTTCCAGAGCTGTATGCATATAATATATATAATATATATATGTGTATATATATATATATATATATATATATATATATATATATATATATATATATATATATATATATATATATATATATATATATATATATATACACACACACACACACACACACACACATATACACACAAACATACATACATACACACACACACAAACACTTATTTATTGAACATAAATTCACATAAGAGAAGAAACAATAGATAACTAAATATGCCTGTACCCTTAAGCCAAAATTTCTGTGAAGGCTCATAAATAATTGTAACTGAAAAAAGGCAATCTGTTTTACACCAAACCCACTTTAAAATCTAATTTGACACTAGTTTAATCAAAACATATCAAAGCTGACCACATTTATTGTATTTATCATCCTAATATATTACCCAATTACAGACAGCAATTGAATGTGACTACTACTGAGAGAGAGAGAGATAGAAAGGGAGAGAGAGAGAGAGAGAGAGAGAGAGAGAGAGAGAGAGGGAGATGTCCTTCAACACACTCCCTTTGCAATGTGGTCTTTTCTTTGTCTAATTTCCATCACATAGGTTTGTTATTTCATATGTACATGATCATGATATGCTCAAAGTACTTTAACTTCTGCTGTCTGATCAACAACAGGAAAACTGTCAACTCACTGGCAAGGAAGAGGCTGTAAAAGCCCTTGACTTCCCCCACCCATAGCATCATCATGAGCTGCCATGTTGTCTTCACATCTTCACATCTTTCCAGCAGAGCCTGATAAATCGCAGTTCTGTAGCAACAAAGAGCCGGGCAATTGTGCAGGGTACTTTGGCAGCACAATCATTAGTCAGAATTGGTGGCTGTTACATAGGCAGTCATACACAAGGTGCTGTATAGAAACAAACCAGCTTGTTGATAAATGTGAGAGTAAAGTATTACTCCTCCTCTCAGATCTTTTCTATACTGTTCATTTGCAATGGTCATACCCAAGTAAATCCATCTTGTTTCTGCTGATATGTTTCAGATGTTTCATACTTTATAGTATGTGCTTTAACATATTACAGAATTACTTGTTTATGTGCAGATTGGTTGGATAGTCGACACTGCCAATTTCACTTCACTCATACTTCCCTCCCTCAAATTCCCAGTTCTTATTTACAGTTGCTTTATAGAAATGTATATCCACATTGTGACTTCAGATCTGGACTGTTATATCAATGCTAATGTGTTCAGTTCCAGGTTGAAGGTTACACTTTTAAACATACTTTGGAAATTAAGTGCTGTAATCTGCCCACCCATTCCTTTTGCATATCATCGTGTCAATCAATTTCCTTATCGCAGTGCAATATATTTCTGCCCTCATCATGGATTCAGAGCTCAGACTGAATTGGTATGGTAAAGTATGCAATCCTATTTGACTTCTTCCTATTACAATTTATTTGATAGTACCATTTGCAGTTTGACTTTTGAATGATCTGTAAATTGCATTCGACAGTACCATTTGCAGTTTGGCTCCTGAATGATGTGCAATTTGTAAAGAAGCTCCACTACATGTAAAAGCAATCACAGTATAATGATCTAAAGTTAAGTATGACATCCCATGTCAAATGCTTTGGTGAAATCAATGAAGCTCATTGAATAAATGTTGGTTCAAGCCCTATTGTTTTCATCACTGGAAGGTTTAGTTTGGTGATCTATGGTTCCACTTTCTTGTTCTAAAACAAAATCTGCCAGCACTTTGGACATGAAATACTACATTTTGCATTCAGCTGAACTTGCAAGTAAATGAAAATAATGTGGTGAATCTGTTTGTTTTTACTCTTTCGGGCTTGTAAATTCAAGATGACTGAATGCGAGATCTGCGGCTGCAAGGCAGGCATCGTTAGGGATAACATTACTAATGTCCAGCCTCATAATACCAGTGGAATTACACTGACGATTATGGAATCAGAAATACTCGTGAGTCACTGGAATTACTGTCATTGAAGTATCTCGATTTTAAATACAATGATAGGTGGAGGGAACCTCAAAATGAGTGTGAGTTTTAAAAGCAAATTCATAAGACTGAAATAAGGGTGTTTTTCTGTGCACATAAAGTTGAATGTTCAAAACAGGTATATAAACACACAACAAAAAAAGGTGGATAAAATAATGCATCTTAATCTCCCCATTAAGATGGCATTGTTTGAACTACAGTAGTGTATCTGAACTGCTCATCCCTGATGTGATCTCCTCTCAGCACGTTCTACAATCAGAGATGCCAACTTACGAAAGTAGAAAATAGTAGCATAGTAGTAGAAATATTTGTTTTAAGGCCAGTGGCTGCTAGCCTCTAGAAATTAAAAGGTTCTTAGGCTCTGGAAAGCCAATTAACTCGTTTTTGCTGTTCAATCTATAATTTTGGTAATTGTAAACACACAGCATTTAGAAATTTAAAAAAACCAAAACAAAACAAACAAAAAAAAAACAACCATTGATTTTTTTTTGGAATTCTATTTAGTCTGGATTTTAATATTGAGAGTTTTAAGATGTCGAAAGTGCTATCAAATCTGGAATGAAATATTCAACCTCAAAACCTTATAAAAAAAAAAAAAAAAAAATATATATATATATATATATATATATATATATATATATATATATATATATATATATATATATATATATATATATATATATCAAATAACACCACCTAAATAAAGATTTAACAATTGTTTACATTTTTACTACTCTGCAACTATCAAAACACAAAATGCTGTGTAGTATCCAATAATTGATTATTTAAAGCGAGTTAAACCTCAAAACCCATTTGCACAAACATACAATAAAGGGGAGTGTCAGATTCTGCTTGCTGGTGTTTCTTGTCCCTATGTGAGTGATGCAGTCATGACTACTACCACATTTCACAGAGAAGTCTGCCAGGCAGTATTCACAGTAGACATGAGATTGCGATACTCGACTTCTTTTAATGAATGAACCATTCTGTGGTAAATTCCTCTCGATATTTCTGACAAGCTAACACCGATCTTTTAGATGGAGGAGAGTGACATTTTTTGTTTGACTTGTAATTCCTATTTTAATAACTGATAAGTAAGGCTGGGATTTCGTCATGGAAAGTTGTTCAAAATCATGAAGGAAGCAGGACATGGTGTGTGAAGTCACGGGGATGAACAATACCTACATAAACATAAAATTAGTCTGTCTATAGAAGTAGGAAAAAGGGAAAATTAATCTAAATATTTATTATGGTGTTCAGTGTAAAAAAAAAAAAAAGTACCCAATTGTCTTGCTGACATTGAGGATCTGTGCAATAAAATAAGACAGAGCTATTGAAACTTAAAACCAAATTAGCTCACAGTACACTTTTACCTTTTAGAGTGTATCTAATTATTTTCAGTTTTATATATGTGACTTTCCTTCTAACCCTAATTAAAATAAAATAAAGCAGAAAACTTTGAGGTGCTTTTAAAATGTATGTGGATATGGCTTAAAAAAAAAATACACAGTTACATAATTACACATTCTGGGTGGGTTAATTCTGTACAAGATTATGAACCTTGTCTACAAGGAAGATAGCAATTGTTTGCACATCAGAATTACACAAGGATTGTGAATGCTAATGAGTTCATTAGTAGCCTGTTGCTTGTGATATTCAGACGCAGGATGTAGTAGCTCGATAGGCTTGGATCTGTAATTGCACGTGGGATGACAAACTGTTTCCAGCAGAGCTCTGTCCTTCCTGTTTCTAATTTCCTGCTGTCCTCTCTTTAGCAGTTCCGTGGGTTAAACACATCAGCATCAGTCAGCTCCCCGTGACAGACTGAAGTGCAGACGGGATCACACATCCCAGCACTTTGCTGAAGCCTTAACCTTTTCATCAGGCTCCCCTTGCTTAAGTAATGTACTGTACCTCAAGTGCACTCCCCTAATTAGTGTGCTCACCAGGCGTTACCAGAACCATATGCAAAACCACTGTTTCTAAATGAGGACCCGTCTGCTGGGACAAGAAATAGATGAATACTAACTGTATGTTTCCTTTTTTTGATCAAAATTCAGGTAAATTAAACAATATGCATCCCCCCATCCCTTTGTACTACTGAATTAAAACCGACTCAAAGAAAGGCCAAACGGCAGTCATATAATGACATCCCGTAATTCACAAGGCATGCACTGCCGGCCTATCCAAGCTGCACCAATTTGAAAGTTAGACTGATATTGCAAGACAAACTGTATATTGATTAATGGATTGAAAATGTAAAATATATAGGATTGTTTTTGTAGATATACTAGTTATGTGACCAGATATGGCAGGTCAATTTCATGGCCACCAACACATTTATCGTACAGTGCTTATATAACTCTTCAAAATATGAGGTCACAAATTATGCCACAAAATTGACAGTTTCAGTTACAATACTCACATGGCCACAAGGTGTCAGCCCACATGTCACTCAAAGTAAAGGGTGCCAATAGATTTTCCCCAATGAGTTTCTATTAAATTGAAAATCTGAAGTTGGCATATTAAATCATTGATATGATATCAGATGTACCAACAGTGGCAGTATGCTCCCCTCGTGGGGAAGCTTAAAATATTGGTAAGAATTTAGAACACTAATCTAGACAGATCAGCTGTTAAAAATAAAAATACCAATAGTTTACCATTTTAACCCTAGCTTGTTGGGGAGAAAACAACAAGAGGACAGATGCCTGGCGGGAGTTGCTTATCAATCTAATCAGTAAAGAATCTCATGAACTTTTAAGTAGCTGTGACATTTGGAGAAATGTTAATCCACACTGGAGATAAGAGATCATCAGGCTCCAGGCAACTAGTTGGTGATATACTGTCTTGCATGTGTTTCCATAAATAGTTGTGATTAGAATCTAGGTACAACAGCCTGAAATCCACTTCAGTAAATTTTAACAAAAGCTTGAATTTGCAATCTGCAAATCCCCTTCTAAATCCCATTTGTAAAGGTAACACCTTATTGCAAAAAGAGGTGGCGATTGCAGGGTCAGTGTTTAATTTACGGTCATAGCTCGAGTAAGCCCACTATAAACAAAGTGCAGGTTTTCAGAAATGCTTTCAGAAGCTGACACTTAAGCTCTGCATGTCTGAGCGCCAGAGTTAAAGCTGCCTCAATATTAATATAAGGGTATACGCAGATGCATCCTAAAAGTTAAATAAACCTATGGCTTAACTGACTGATGCTTGGTGACCACTGTAACTGTCAGAAAGGATATGGACAGCTTTGTCACAAACTTGTCATGCATGTCCTCTGTAGGGGGAAAGGTCTCCAAATCCTTTTCAAGCTGTAGAAGCTGTCGCTCCATCTGCTTAAGGTTCTTCTCAAGGTTTTCTGCCGATACTAAAATAAAAGATGAAAAATAAGTCATTTTTGTGGTTTCTCACTTTAAAATTACATTTAGGCAGTTTAAATTGTGATTTATTTGTGTTCTATCGGTTGAAGTTTAATTATTTTTTTCCATTTTTCACAGTAAATTCTGCTTTATGTCTTTCTCTTTCAACATGGACTTATTAGGATAGATAGAACTGTACTGTCAAGCAAAAATAATTCTGTGGCACTGTCGAATCTCACACCCTGCTGTTGCTCCTTGGAACATTTTTGATCAAAAAACAGTTTATTTCAATCTTGCTGTGCATGAACATAACAGAATAGAAATATGCAAAACTAGCCAGAAACAATGATACTGCTAGCTCTATCAACAAACCAATATTGTAATGAATCGTCTTGCACTAACATTTTTGTCTGAAACAACTGCATGTAATGTAATTACTGGAGATGCCACTGACATCAAACAACACTCTGCTGGCTCAAACTCAAACAGGATGCAATGCAATGGTTTTACATTTTAAAACCAGGGGGGGGGGGCTATTCTTTTAAGTATGTATTTTTAATTAAAGGTGTCATAAAACAGATTGCTTTCATGCAGCAATCAGATTTTAAATGGAAAGCACACTATTTTTTTTTTTTATAATGCTCTGTCTTAAGTCAAGGGTATGTTCCCATTATAGTCATACAACTGGCTGACCAAGTAACTGGTGCAGAAAGACTTTATAGCAACACATGTAGTAGTGTAATTTGGTTCTCTTCCCCAGTAATGGGATAAGAAATATCTGAGACTCAGGGGACTGTCAAGTTAAGGGTATTTTTCAATGTAAGTTTACAAATGCATGACAGTGAGCAGACTAGCATTACAGTGTTTTTAAAACGATCATCCGTGATGCCAGCACTTTTTTCCCCCCATACGTTTGACAGTGCATTTCTCAATTGCACTTGTCTAGCTACTACATCTCGGCCTTTACTCAGTTAACTGCAACAGCACAGTATGGCCACCAGTGGTGTTTCTGGAAAGTCCCTCTTGCATTTGACTAAATTTGATGACAACTGGTCAAATATCAGACCAAGCACAAGAATAACAATGAACTCACCTCACGATTCTACCCATGTTTAACTACTACAGTTTAATACCAAATGAAAATGAGAGAAGAGAAACAGCATGTAGAAGAAATAGGATACATGGCATCTCTTGTCATATCAATTTTCTACTGCATCTATAAAGTAATTGATTGTTTACATGCAAGAAAAAATAATAAACAAAAGCAGTATTCAAATAACCTACATGTCATTTACAAGTATGCAACTACTGTACAATATATCTTGGATGAATCGTAGCAGTGACAAAACACCACAATTACTTTTCATAAGAGAGTGAATACTTCAAAAGACTAGAACTCACTACAGACTCATTGAAAACTGCCTTTCTGTCTAAGAAAGAAATTGAGACATCAAACACTGCTGTGTGTAGTACTGTATATGCTCATCATAGCCTGCTTGACCACAGCAGCTACTTCTCACTTTGATTACCTTTCAATCAATGTAGGTACATGTGTAATACGGGATGACAACACAGCAAGTACAAAGCATATGCGATTATCTTTGAGTAAAGATACAGCATGTTGTTTTAACACAACCTGTTTTGTAGGTTCAGTTGAAGCTTATTTGAATTACTTATTTTTTTACATGTGTCTTTTAATTAAATTGAGGAACATTTTTAGAAGACAAATAAATCAGAATTTTTACATGATACAAAATGTATTATTCTTGTATTGTATGACTCCCAAGTTGCACAAAATATGTTATTGCCAACAGTTTTCAGCGAACACACATTGCCTGCAGTACTTGATTACTTAATGCCAGCGTAATAACAACCCGAGGGAATCAGTCAGTTCTTTGTGAGAATAAATTGGTAGTTTAGTATTTTTTTGATGCCTGATATAGACAAGTATTTTTTCTTCATTCCCATGTTTTTCAGCTTTGTAAAATACAAGTTTTTACATCCTTGAGGTCCTTGCATATCTTTTGTCTCTAGTTTTCCAATGGGAGTAAGACAACTTTAGTAATCTATTTTAAAGAAAACAATTATTACAATTGGTCATATACTGTGGAAATCTGTCAAATCTTATAAAAAAACGACAGCATTGAGATGAAACGAGAGTAAGAAAGATGAAAAACGAGCTGATGACAAAATGGCTAAACTCATTTCAGATCTGTTTACAGTTTCTTATATACATGCATACATACAGCACATGCCTGTGCAGTACACAATATGGTTTGCCCTTTATGGCTACTACAAGTGTTATTATTATTTATTATATGTTCTTCTTGAGAGTCTAACAACACAGCACATCTTTTTAAACAAGAAGTTTATTGCCATGAACAGAAGATATACTTGATAGGATACTACAGAATGCAGGAGAGCTCAGGAATCAGAAATGTGAAGGCAGGGTGTTTTAAAGGCTGTTTTTATCCTCACTGTTTCCTGATATAAACCCAATTGGCTGCAGGGCTTTTACAGAACTAAAAGTTTCTCTTTCTCCTTCGTTAAGAGGGACTTTGAAAATGTAACTGTTTTGAGGTAGACGAGGAGTTATTTACTATGCAATGCACTTTATAAAAGAGAGCATTAACATTGAAGTTAATTTTACAAAACTTGAACCAAAAATATACTGCAAGTAATTCAATTCAAGGTCTCAAGTGTTCTCATTTAAAATCTTGAGGAAAATATTTGGAAATGGGATGCAGATATGCCCCAAGAAGTCAGTACACATACAACAATATACTGAATTCCTTGTTATTGAAATGTATTGAGTCTGCAGATGCATTTATTGAGAAAGTTGCAGATGTTTGTTACACAGTCTATGTAATACGGAGCTAGAGTGGAAGCCAGTATAAAACAGGATCCAATGAAGGGACTTTCAAATTGAAAGGCACAAAAGCTTATTTACTTTTATATTTTTAAACAATATAATAAAAGGTTTTTTTTTTTTTTTTTTTTTTTTTTTTTTAATTGTATTACTTTTCATTTAAAAGATACAAATCCCACCTACCTAATCCTAGTTTGGCATTTGTAGCCAATGGATGTAACAATGTACAATTATAGTAAGGTTAGATATTAATGATTGCATGGCTAAAGTACTTTGAATTGTACAACTTACTGTAAACCACATAACAGAGGGACTGCAAATCGAGTCACAGACTTTACTGATTTGTCGTTAATAGTACCTGGACTACTTACAGTAAAATGCTTAGTACAGTACATATGCAGATTCTTTCTGAAAGATCCCAGTTTAAAAGGTGAAACTCTCCAGGTTCTGCCTCATGCTGCCTGGTGAGAAAATGAAAATGGGAATTCTGGCTGTACTGTTCTAGAGCAATTAATTAGCCTATGATAGATTTACATTTTCTAAGATCTAGGAATTCACAAACATTATTAGAAATGGAAAAGACAAAGAAACAGAGAGGTACAAATGCCAGGGGAAAAGAATGCTTTGTGTCTATAAATTACCTATTTTTTTCTGTTCTGTATGCATATAATGTAGCTTTCTGAATTCATGCAAAAGATGTAGTTGCCATGGGGTTTGGACCACTGAGGATATGCGTGATTCTGACTGAGCGACAGGAGTCTGAAAAAGACTGCCAGGTGCTTGGCTGGTAATAGGAAGAGAACATTTTCAAGTCTGAGCTCTTTGTCCCTCTTAATCCTGAAGGAATGGTAATTTTCTGAAGACTGAATTGGCCTGAGGCATTTTAAGCAAAGGCTGTATAAGTCTGTTACCAGCATAGTATGAACACATTTTGCACATTGTTTAAGTCCCTTTTTGATGTACATGTCAAGACATCGAGATTGGATCATTGTAACTTCTCTTTCTTTACATAAAAAAAATACATAAATAAAAAAGTATAACCAAGCTGATCTATCTGGGGAAGATAACAACAAAGGATGCAAAAAAAAAAAAAGTACAGAAAAATTGTGAGCTCAAATCTCCTGTAAATTTGCATAATATTTTAGGACAGGCAGCTGTTTACAACTACAACAGATGTACTTCTATTGACTCAATCATAAATTCTGAGTTGGAACTTTTATATGAGGGGTGGACAGTTCTGGTCCTCAAGGTCCGGCACCCTCGTGGTCTTTATTCCACCTATACCCTGAATTATTTCATTGAACAAATGCTTTCAGTTCATAATTACTTAATTGTTTGATGATATCTATAAAGCCTAGAAGACAGGGCAGTATTTATGAACCCGTTTTAGAAGATCAAGGCAACACTCAACGTCAACAACCTCTAGCACCCTCTTATAGAACATTCTGTACAACTCTAAAGATAACCACAGTGGTGCATAAATAAGTTATACTGTATCCTTTTTCAAATGTGGCTGTTCAGAAGATCGCAATGTGCGCACATGGGCAATCTACTCTCAGAAATTAAATTTG
The DNA here is from genome assembly GCF_017654505.1 of Polyodon spathula. Classification (NCBI taxonomy): domain Eukaryota; kingdom Metazoa; phylum Chordata; class Actinopteri; order Acipenseriformes; family Polyodontidae; genus Polyodon; species Polyodon spathula. Next base: position 4,322,914 of record NC_054548.1, read on the forward strand.
TGCCGGAGTCCAGGTTGGGGTTGATGATATCTGTTCACGTGTGGGAATAACTGACACGACAAGCAGAAAGCTTCAAAATGTGACTTTGAGGGCCTTGTTTTGTGAAGCAGAAGATAAATATACCAATATCCCTTTGACTGAAAAATGAAATAAATAAGAATAGTGATAAGTGAGGTTATCAAGTAATGCATGATGGATGGCAGACTTTTCAAAGCTTGCTTGAAATAAGCTTCAGATCACGAAACAAGGTAAAATCATATTGGTTTTTAACACCTTAAGTCAGTTACAGAATATTAAAATTATCCATCCAGTCTGGAGAAAAGGGATTACTTGAGTTTTCAAAGTATCTTTCTAAACCAAGTATTTAAAAAGCAGAAAACACAATCAATAGAAGCCACTGTATAAACGGTAAACATCCTGAATGATAAACAGAGATAAGCAGAGGTAGTGTGGGTATGATTTTCTCTCCCTTATGAAAACCACAAAGCATGGCAAGCCCCAGGCAACAGAGACCCCTTGGGACAGCATTTCTTTTTCTTTTCTACAGTAGATGTCAATTTCAATTTCCATGCCCTTCCCTCAAGGAAGTAAGAAGCAAATTACAAAACACATTTCACCTCTTATTTAAATAAATAAATAGTTATTCAAATTAGATCTTTTTTTTTCTGAAGGAAATGACCTAAATCCTATATCTGTTGAGGTGGTTACATTATGTGCAAAATAACACAGGATAAAACTGTATGTAGAAAATCATTACATATTGTTCTGTGTCATACTACAAAATATCTTTATACAATGATCCTATTGGACTTGCTTTTACAAGTACACCTCCTAATTAAAGTAATTGTGATCCTGAGTACATCTCGACACGATTATTTGAAATTAATTTGCTTTTTAATGTATTTTGTTATGACAATATATTTTACAAAGAATTAGGATGACACATACTGTACTGTCAGTATTACCAAACGGTAACAAGCTCACTACTGATCTCAAATGAGATAAGCCAGTTTTTTTTTTTTTTTTTTTCATGTTGAAGGTAAAGCACTGCTAACACCAGACTTATCTTGGTATTTACTGATTACGCCTGTTTTTGATTAGTTGGGTGCCAAGTAACAAACATTAACATTCCCTATCAAACAGACAGCTGTATTTGTTCATGTTTACTTTTACAGGTCAAGAGAAAAAGCAAACAGGCTTAGTTAAATCAATGACTAACTTTCTGAAAAACAAGGCGACCCAACCATCCTATGACTTATGTTTAGCTATTAATTTTAGCACTGTAAGGAAATGAAGGGTGTCCACTAAGAGCACCAATTCTGAGGAAGCTACGAGCAAAGGTCACAAATGCTTTAATATTACTGTTACATCAAACCAGTATGAATAAACTTGGCATCAGCACTGTGGACCACATTTTGACAGCAATAAGTGTTATTGTTTATCTAGATAAGGCTCCCTATTGCAGCAACACTGAAATGTATGGCTATTATGAATGGGAAAGCCAGTAGGGTTGCTGAAAGAGAAAATATGAGCCGGATACACTATGATGTTCATAACATAAAATAATCTTTCATATGCTGATCGCTCCCAAACAAAAGTATTTGGTTATATTCCTAAGTAGATCTATGACTCACGAATGAAAACATTTGTCATTATGTGGAAAAACATATAGCTGCTATACATGGGATGAAGATGCAAAGATACTGTAGTGTGTTTCATGTAAAAACTACAGGGTGCTCAGTAACCAGTCTAGATACAGATTTGTGGTTAGAAATGGGTCTGTTCTTTGATGCTTTAATGTCACCGTCATGTTGTCTAGATGCTAGAAGTGCTCTGATAGACGGGGTTGTATTCTCCTGGAGTGATTCTGCTGCACAGCTGTCTGGGGTGCTGCCAGTTAGTCACGCCGTTGTAATAAAGTTGTAAATTATTTCAAAATATGACATTTTCTCCTGCCACCCCCCACCCCAGCCTGATTCATGCAAGTTTGTTTAATTTGCACTATAGTGGAGAGGGCACAGATACAATAGTCCTGCAGGCAATTTCTCATACTGACAAGCCATCCTTCCCCAATGTGCATAGCAGTAAGTTTTCCTGAAAATAATGTAGTTCCCTCCAGACAGACTTCATAGTAAAAGATCAAACTGTGGTCAGTATTCCATACTTGTATCTGCAGTAGCCAGTGTACTCTAAACAGCATGATGCTGTGGTGTACACCTGGCAATGCTGTATAGAAGGAGGTCAGCATTAGACATCTACAAGTGCAATCAGGCAATCAGAAAGTCATGTTGATGAGGTGAAGATGATAATCACCATTTCAATTAGTAGTTAGTACTCATAAGTTGTTTCTAAGAGTTGACCTAGGAGTGTGTCTTGTTGATCAGAAATGTTGCATTCATTTTGCACTGATTTATTCAACTGTATTTATATTGTTTATGAAGCATTTTGTTTATGATGCTTTGTATAGATCCCATCTTAAGATATATTGTAGGTGAAATTCATGTAATAGAAGGTACAGAAAGGCGGGGTCAAGACACCGGAAACTACGGCCACACGGTTGATTTGCAGTCAGCCCTTTTAAGAAGTCAAAAACAGAATCACACAAACTATGGCGAGTGTTGGAATTTCTTGATCACACTACAACAACGACGAGTGTTTGAATTTCCTGGAAGATGCTTTTTATGTCAAAGGATGAACACTGAATAAAAAAACAAAAAAACCACTGAATGTTCACATTAGTAAGAATGTATATTTCTATAGCTAGCCACTTCCACCATTTACATGATTGTTCTTTAAAAACGTAGAGATTATTAAACATGTCAATGCAAGCTTTTCCATACTACCTAAAAAACACCCTTGTTAAATCTATACATTTACAGTAGCAAAGGCAAATGTATGCTTTCTCTCTAATGCAACTTTAATCTAGAAGAAAATAGAGCACATGTTTAGAGGCGGCCTGGGGTTTGGTAGAACTATAAGAAGTCCACCGATTCTTATTATTGACAGAAGCTTTATTCTGAGTAATACCTGCATCCAAAAACGAGGGTGGGGGGGCGGGATTTAGATGAATAACAGTGCTGACACAGCACACAATTTCAAGGGTTTTAAATGCACCCATTCACTGGTTGGAGAATAACTTTAAATTCCAAAACAGTGTTAAGTAGATGCCTCATACCAAGAGCCTCGATCTGCCTGTATTTCATATCAGGCAGAAATACTAAAGAAAAAAATACCATTTGTCAGTAGAGGCTGCAGGAGAGATAGTGCCAAACCTAATGTTACCATAAAAAAGATTCCTTTTGATTTAGAAAGTTGCATATCTACTACCCTAATGATATGTTGTTACAAGAAAGGATTATTCTTTTTTGAACCTGGTATTATTAACATGGTCTGCACTGTGAAAATGCAGTGCATTCTGGACCAAGGACAACTTGCATGAAATCTCCAACATGTCTTGCAACAGCTAGAGCACACCTACTGGGTTCAAACAAAGAACTTCAAACAGAAAGACACAGTCTTGTGAAAACTTTACCCACACTGTCTTTGTACTATTACATATAATGGAAAATGGAATCACATCAGAGAAAGACAGTAAATAACTAGAAACAAGTTCCCTATAAACAAACCTCCAAGTCATTACCTCTTAGCAAAGCTGAAGCTTTAATGAAGTAGATCTTGCGAATGTCATGAGGATAGCTCATTAACAAGATATGTTACTTCACAGCGTAAAAATATTCACTTATATACACACACATTCTGTACTTCTGAAAAAAAGCAGTTAAAACATTAGGCCTTTGAAGACTAAACTTTTTTTTTGTTACACTGCATTACAAGGCTATACAAAATAGCATCACTAGTTCATCTCTATATACCATGTAGAGCTACTGTATTACAGCACCAATGCCATGCTATTTGCTCTAGCTTTTCGGTGCTTCACAAATGTTATAAAAAGGTTGCCACCTTTTCCAAAGACTACTCTAACATAACAGAACTCGGTGACATTATCACAGAAGTCACTTTTTTATGGTTTGCAATATCTTGGATAGTTCACCAATTCTCAGGATGAAGTGGTGGTATAAAAAGATATTGAAGATTGCTTGTCATTGATGCAGCAAATCAATTAAGGACTGCATATTTCTGATATAATTAGAAGGGAATTAAGAGTTGGTATGTAACGTGTCTCAGAGCCATGAGTTACACAGGCCTTCACTCTGATTGGCCACCATTACGTATTCTGTTAATACTTGAGGGCACTTTTATTAGTTTAACCTTTTTTGGACCTCACTCTGCACAGGTTAACAAGACCATGTGACTGGCACTTTTAAAGTAAATGCTAATTGGTGCTTGCTGGTCCATGACATCAAGTTCTAATTCTATGTTTGATGATGTAAACGCAGTCATTGGACATTCACGTGTTAAAAGGAAGAAAGTTACAGATTAAGTTTGAGACACAATCAAAAGGTGCCTAATGTTAATTAACACAGATTTTCAGATTTTCATCAGCCAGGGCAACACATTTACACAGGGCTATGCCTTTGTTTAAAATGGTTTGCCAGGTAGTTTCACATGAGCTGGAAAATGATGAGTTGTGACAGTCTGTGTATCCAACTGTCTTTTAGCCCAGGGTGCTGCCTGCAGCGATCTGACCACATTGAACATACATCAAGTTTGTACTCTCGTGTCAGTCACTTTAAATTAGTTGTGCTAGGTCTTACTCCACAGAAGGGATTCTTAATTGAGAAATTAATGTAAGGATCTAGCAGGCCACGGACATAGATGCATAAGAATCTATGTCTGCTGAACAATGAAATGATAAAAAACAATGTATCTTCAATGACTCCCATTACCATTGCAGCATGAAGGATTTATGAGGAAAACAGAAAATGAGAGTTTTCCTTGATTAATGTTAGTTTTGTTAAAATGGAGGCCTTTAATTATTATCATAATCTAATATATAATTCCAATCAGTGACATGAAATCAAAAACACTAAGACTGTAACATAATATATTGTGTAGTGTTCAGGTGCAATATATGTGCCATGGTGTTTCACACTGGCGGGCTCTCGACCTCCGGGATTTGTAATGGCTTGGCATCTTCCATCCAGACCAGTAATGTCACAGAACTTCCGTTCCATTTTATTCCATTCCATTCTATATAGATGCCAAGGTTTTTGATGAAGGGACTAATATAAACCACCACTTTCATTTTCTTGACACTTCTTTCTACACAGTCATATTCCCCAAAGGGTGTCTTTTAGCACCTTAGAAATGTCAGGATGAGGAAGTGTATTGTGCACTATGTGAAATACCTGGGGAAATAGTAACAAATCATAATGAAGCACAACAACTAAAACGGATAAAAAAAAAAAAAGGAGGAAAGGTTATTCTGTTTTTTTGGTCAAACAAACACAAATATTTTTGAACAACAAAAAAAACATTAAGCAGTTACGGTGGATTTAATGGAAGAAAATGAAGACTTCTCTTTTATAAAGTTTTTTTCTCCATTTATATATTCATTTATCAGATAAGCTTTGCTCAGCACACACAGGTGCATAGATAATGTCTGGAAAATCAATGGAAATAAAACTCAAATTCTTAAACAATTTCACTAACCTCTGCTGGCTTTGTCGATGTGTTGCCAGTCATCCACAAACTTCAGCACATCAGGAAACTTTTCCTCGGATATTTCAGCCAGGAAATGCAGCAAAGTTTGTTTCTGGTCTGCTGATTTTGTGTCCTTGAGCTAAATAACATATAAACACAGAATCAGAAAGGTTAATTACAAAAGCTCTAAATGTTATAATCAGATAGATTGCTAATGAAACCATTATTTTTGTTTACTTCTCTTATCACAATGGTAATGGGTAATCGTATTTCAGGATTGGTTTAACCTCTGCCCATACAAGTCTTAAGAAAAGATTTGCATCAGTAAATACCTTGAATTAATATAGTTATCAGATGATTCAATAAGATGCCTGTTTAATTGGATAACATTTTCAAAAACATAAAAAAATAATGTTTCTGTAGCTATTGGTGTGAATGTTTTCTTATTGTAACTAAACTTGCAAAAACACCTAGCCTATGATAAGTGACTATTATTGGTTTTATAAACTCAGAGTGAATGTTGCATGGCAATTAAATCAACAGTTATTTACACATAAAAGATAAAGGATTTCTCTAAAATAGGTTTTATGGTAATCCCAATGTGGTATAGAATATAGCTGAAATCAGAATCTAGCAAACAAACCAATTTAAGCAGCAATCTGCCATTTAGGCTTTGCACTGATGTTGTATATGAGCACATCAGTGTGTGGATGCATCACATTCCTCGAACAATTAAAAAAAAAAGTTTGAATCTGTATGTGTATGATTAGACATCTGTATTAAATCTGTATTAAGCTACATCTGTATTAAATGTTAAAACAATTATGCTAGTAATACACCACCCCAATCATAGCTGTAAATAAAAAACTGGAGCCTAATCTTTAGGTTGGTTGCTATCACTCTGTCTTTCAGGAGTATATTTGCAAGGAAAAAGGCGCATTTAAAAACATATTTTCTATCTGTGCTAAAATGTACCTAAAACATGTAGCAATGCTCCCATGCATGGATAAATAAACACTACAAAACATCAACAAGCAGCATTTCAAACTTCAAAACGAGTAAGCTAAATGGTCAAAATTTAAAAATGTCAAATAGCTGGCATTTAAACTGATGGTTGAGATCTCCACTAATAAACAAATGGCTTGGCACACAGCTAAAGCAGGCAATTCATGTGCAATTACTCTCAACCAAGTCACAGATAATGTGTGTCTCTATACAGCACTCCTTACAGCTTACTTAGTTGATCGTCTTTTTCTTTTACTAAATATAGTATGTCATATTAAAAAGGATGGTATGTGCTAATGCAAGAGTGCAATACAAAAAAAGGCATTCCAGAGCTGAACCATTGTTTTCACAGCAGTCAAAATATTCTATTTCTTTGCTTTCTAATTTCACCAAGCAATATGTCCCTGTCCATGCCCTGTCAAAATGAATATGGTATACACCAGATGGATGCTTAACATTGCAATCAGTAGCTTCTACTTTCTGAATGAACTTGAGCGGTGAGCTGAGCCTAAATAATAAACTGGACATTTCAAATTGGGAGAAAATAACAAAAATAAAAAAAAAAAATAAAAAAAAAAAAAAAAAAAAAATATATATATTAAAAAAAAAAAAAAAAAAAAAAAAAAAAAAAAAAAAAAAAAAAAATAAAACACCTATAATAAAAACTAACCGACAAATTAATGCTAATAAATTAACTGACAAACTAAATTAACAAAGCACCCCTAAATATGGTAAAAATACAGCTGTGGCTCTAATCTAACAGTAATTAAGAATATGACAATTTGAATTTGATTTTGATGATGAGTTATCAGGTTACAAACAGTACTATAGCAGTTTTGAATCGGTTACTAACAAATCGTCTTCTTTGAAGCAAAGTTTGTGTTCCTTTAAGCTGAGCATTTACAATGGGAAATTTCCATTTCATCACAAGGTTGTTCCCTAAGCCGAAGTGTTCTCTTAGGAGGTGTTCCTATACGTGGAGACTACTGTAACTGGGTGACTCTGAAATACAAGTTATCCATGGCAATAGCTAACATGTTGTGAATAGAATTATTATTTTCTAGTACTGTATATTCCACAAAAAAAAAAATTGATAATTTACTAAAAAGATTACAAGCCCAACTTATGTTTCAAACAAAACATTTTTGTAGTATATAATTAGGGAATAAGCATATATTTTAAGGTACAAAATAATGACAAAACTGGAAGGTCACATGTTAGTGAGTGCCATGTATTATATACAAATCTGTTGGGCTTTATAGTCTTGCCTAATGTATAACAATATAACAGCACAATACAAATGGATGTACTGAAGCCCGGTCCACTGTAGTCTGCTCTGCAGTGCAGATGGGACCCAATCAGTGGGTCTGTATGATGTCTGAAAACTGTGTAGACACATGCACACAGAGGGGTGCAGCAACTAATGACACAGCTGTGAGGTGGTTAAGGTCCAACAGCAATGGACTATCAAATGCACAGGGGTAATCCTCTTGGGTACAACCCAAACCCAACACTCAAATTCCTTTAATGAAGTAAATCATTTTATTTATTACCAAAACCTGACGATTCTTAAGAGTAATGTATGTCTGTAAACTAATTGACTAGAGGCATGGTGTAGCTTCTGAGCAATCCATTTACACAAAAGCTCTGAGATCACACATCTTGAAAATGTGCTTCATGGCATGATCCTTTCTGAAATGGTTTCTGACTCATTCTTAGCATTCAGTATCTCTATCCTGGCTCTCTGCTTGTATTTTAAAGATCGATTTGGTATATGCAGATATTCAGCAGATTACACAACAGAAAGAAAGGATCCTGGTACATAATCCTCTTGAGTGTTTGTTCAAACTCACTCATTGTATAAGCAGCCCTGCCCTTCCTGATCAAACCTATAACGTCTGAGAAATATGGACAAATACATTTACAAAACCCTGCAATTTTAACATTAATAAGAGTTTCTCCAGTCGGTTAGAATAATCTGCTATATGGCATTTTGCAGCTATTAACAAGCTCCAGAAGACCTCTAGGGATGATGACTACTATTAAATTTCTAGTTTCTCTCAATACCATTGATTTTTAGATTGGACTCAACTTGGAAATGTCATTTAACTTCTTCCAGACTTGAACACTTTGGCGTTAAACAGCGACATGAAGAGACACCTCTCACTCTATCACATTACCTTCAGCAGCAAGATCATCACTGGAATGGTAGTCTTCACATGTAAACACTCACTGGGAAGAGCTTCAGGCTACATTCTACATATTGCCTAATATGGTGTACATATATGTTGTGTCATCCTAGCTCAGTTACTCTTTAAAAATCATTGCCATATCCTCCACAGAGGACTGCTATGAAATAAGAAGGCGAATCCTAGGATATAAAACACAGTACACACACACACACATATGAAAACAACTAACATTTTAAATACCTCAACTATACAGAGAATGGAGCCATGAGTAACAGTGTAAAGGTGTGATTACCTGCACAAAAGATTCAAAGGAAGGAAGCAATGTTGTATCGACAAGTTCACTGCTATTTAGTATAATGTACATATAGTCTTGATCCTACTGTATTCTGTACAGAACTGATTCACAATTTCATTAAAAAAGGGAGGGCATGTTTGAATGTCTGTATTTGTAATGCTGTTTATTCTGTGTATATTAAAGGAGATGCATGACATTTTCCCTGCATGACATCTTTGTAAAAGTTATTCAGGTTAATTAGACATATTTATGTTGTATCTGTCAGAGTATCACAATGCTTTCAATTATATTGCTGGCAGGTGGTATTTTGCATTGTGGAAAGATAACAGTGTGCTGTGTCACCTCATTATTCTTCTTTCAGTGTGACAGGACAAGCTAACTGCCAGTCCTAACAAAAACAATGTAGACACAGCTTCAAAACTTTCAGTCAACAAGGTGATTCTCAATTTACATTCAGAGAAGTAACAGAACTACTGAATGATAAGAATAATGCACTTTTTGGATCACATGCTGTACACTTTCAAAAAATATTTCATGTTATCAATGCAATTCAAGTGAAAACAGTGAGTGGCAAGTTAAGTGTATGCTTCAGTCCCTTCTCTAATTTATTCTAGGGTAGGAGGGGTTATACAGTAGATATTTATGATTCATATGACATGTTCATATTTCAAAAGAATTGCATTAAAACTGGTTTTCTAACTGAAACTTTCAAGGTCTCAATTTCACTGTAGTGTAAAAACCAAGGATATGTGTTTAAAAAAGAACATACAAAGACGCTAGCAGATAGGAAGAATGTTCTCAGAAATGCACCATTGATGTGCAGCTAGAAGACATTGACTCACTTTGCACAGGGAGCTGAGGTCGAAGCCATAAGACTGAGCATTTCGGGAGCCGGAGTTCATGTAGTTTCCCATCAGCAAAACCAGCTCCAGCAACTTGCTGAAGCTTTTACTCTTCCTTATCTCTTCGCAGGCAGCATTAACCGCCATGATGTCAGGTCTGATGTTGTTCACCTGCTCCTCAAACTGCAGTTTAAAGAGAATGGCATTGAGCCGTGGCCGCAGTCTCTTCACACCACTCATCTGATTGGAGAGAAAGGCAGAGGTTTGCTTTAGATCCCTGCTAAGTTGTGGTTCCATATAAATGCATATAATCAAAAGATGATTTATTGGTGTTATAGGCCACAAGAAGCAATATATCTCTTAAAGCTGATAGGAAAATGGATGAATGAATGAGGGACACTTGGCTAAGCAATTGAAATCTTGCTTGTGCTGGCTAATAACAATAGCTGGTGTGTAAGCAATAAAAGATATGGCCTCATCATAGATCAGACCTGTCATCTCACACACCAAATCCTTTCTCAAATAATAAGAGTTTATGACCCAGAAGCTGCAAGGAAATCAGAAAAGTACTTTCAAACTAACAGTGAGATAAACTGCAATCAGGAGTGGATGCAACTTTTGTTTCCCTTGACTAACAAAATACTTGAAATCGTTTCTATAAATATGGTTCTTACAAGCAAGCAAAAGCAACATATTCCGTCGTATCGGATGATTGCAGGTTCTTGAGAAACAGTCAGTTCTGATTGTTATGCCACCGTAAGTGCAGAGCTGCATTTTAAATGGTTTCGCTTTGTACAAAACCTCTCGAATGATGTTAGAATCTCAAGGTTCAATATACTGTATAATATGCAATTTAAAATAGAAAATTTAATTATAAAACGCATACACACAATAAAAGAACTGACACTTAATTGCAGCTTGAAATTTACTGTAATATTTGTATTAAATTCTAGATTTCAAGGCCAAGCAAATCTTGACAGTTCCATGACAATTGGGCTCTTATTATGTAGATTCAAACAGTTTAAAGGTCTTTCTAAGAGCAAGTTTTTTTCTTACTGTTGATTTATTTATTGATCACATCTACATGTTTGTATTATATACTATTCTATTATGGTAACACTGTATACCATAAATACTAAAGTTAGTAGTTACAAAGAAAGAGTAAAACATATATCAATGTTGTTTTTATTGTAATTGATAAACATTAATTTATTAAAAGCAAAGTCGTACAGAATTTGTTTGCAATTACATTATTTAAATATATATTTTTTAAATAACAAAATGTCTGTCATATGTTTAGATGTACTGAAACAGGATCACACACTCTGTTGAGTGCTGCTGCTGCCTTGTTAAAGCTTTTACACAATACTACAGCCAAGCCTCAGCTTTTGCAGGAAGCTCTGAAAATTGCGGTTCCATGTTGAAAAATATGTCAATAGCAGTGGGATAATCGTAGAGCCGTTTCTACTGGCTGTCATTCAGTGTAAAGTAGTGGTCAGGGCTCTGGAATCTTGACCGTAGGGTCATGAGTTCAATACAAGGTGGGGGACACTGCTGCTGTAACCTTGAGCAAGGTATTTTACCTAGATTGCTCAAGTAAAAACCCAACTGTATAAATGGGTAATTCTATGTAAAATATAATGTGATATAATTGTAACAATTGTAAGTTACCCTGATAAGGGTGTCTGCTAAGAAATAAACAAAAACTTGTAATAGTTTGAAACGGTATATTGCATACAGTGCTGTGCTTTACAGCTGCACAGGCATTCAAAAGTTTTAAAATATGTTGATCTAACAAAATAATTCCAGTAACTCTCACCTTATAATTACATTTTTAAAGATCTTAGTTTCCTTTGTGAAACACAGACATGATTAAGGTGAGTTATTACATTTTTATATTGTATTTATTTAAAGCTTTTAGTGAAGAAAATATAGATCACATTTTTCCTTGCCTTCCACGTCAAGATGTTGAGAGAAGGTAGTGGACACTGAAAACATGGCAGTAATAGGAACAGCTGTGCTTAGTATTGGGAAGGGGAGCCAAAGCGTGAAGCTTCTGGGAGTTTCAGCTTGTATAGGCACTGAAGACTAAATGAAAGCAAAATTGTACAAAATGTAGTCTAAACATTCTGAATTATTTTTACAAGAACTTTACTCCCAGACGCAACCCACATATATTCAACGCTGATTAAATAATCTAAAGCACGATTACCATAATCTGTGTTTGGAAATGTTTGACTATCCTTGACAAAACTCTCTCGCCTCTTGTTTAAGCCTCCATTTTTATTTTACTTCTGTACAATTATTTTCATTTCATACTTGCTCTGACTTCAACTGTACTGATTTTTACTACACCTACTAAAAAGGCACTTCTAAAAAAAGCCCTCAACATTTCCAGCAACAGCAGGTTTGACAGAATTTTAATACTTTAGCGTTCTACTCCAATAATCCATAATAAAGTTCAAGTTAAACCAAAAGCCATTTTATTGGTGGAAGTGAACACACAGTAGTATATGCATAACATTAACATGTTGTTTCTGGATACATTAGGATTTAGCTTTATACAACAACTAAACATACATTGTGTGCATATATAATATAAACTAACAAAGCCAAACCATGTTTTTCACAGTAATTTGACCTTCTCTGGGTAAAAACAGCAAGGCCTTTAATTGGCAGCTAGTTATAAATAGATAATGGTGCTTCTGATGGTAATAAGTGAATATATTATTTGAAATACCCATTCTACGTTCCAGGTTTTTTTTAATTAAATGAATAGCTTCACAACAGAAAGCTAACCCAGTCTTGTTCACCCACCCTCTCCCAGTCAACATTGTGTCACTTGTGTAAAACCAGCATGATTGTTGGGTGTGATCCCTCTTTTCCCTTTTTGATATACTTTCTATGGAAATCCCTGCACTTCAAATTTCTCATTGCAGCTGAGCTATAAATGGGGGAGGGGGGGGCTCCATGTATTTTTGTATGTTTTCCTATTGCTGCTGCCTGGTTCTTTGCAGTTTTTTAAACCGTGTTTATGAACCGTTGGAGAAAAATTAGTTATTATAACCCATCATATTGTGTTTCCATCTGTGACTGGTTCAGCGCTCAAGGCTGTACCTGTCAACATGAAAGCAGCTGGGTGGACACGTTTTTACCTTAACGATTGGCAGAGAGCACTATGTTAGTAAAGGGGGTTGAGGTTGACGGATTAAATCTTTGTAATAATTGAACAAGCCCTTGTCAGCACCAGCAAAGATGTTGTTTTTTAAGCTGATCCTCTTACAAGTTGCTAGGAAACGGAACGTATAGGACTGTAAATCGTGCTTCCAGTATCTTGAAATGGGGAGCCTTCTGAATGTCTAGATGGGACACAAGTCTTAATAACCTTAAAAGACAGCTATTGGCAAATGTGCTGTGCCCAGGAGACATTTTTTGCATGCAGTTACAAAATGCTGAAGGACTGCTTTCGAATAAAATCAGCATGTATGTCATTTAGCAAACCAAAAAAAAAAAATCCAGAAACAGCGGCGAGAGACAAAAATGTTAAATACATGCATAAAGTATATGTATAAATAAGCTGCCAACTTGCAACGTGTACCATCTTATTATGCCAACCTGAATCTAATCCATAATGAAACAGAATTGAATTCAAAGGTTTTTTTGTTTTGTTTTGTTTTTTTTAAATCATAAAATGTTTTAGGTTTAATTTGAAATAGATTAGCCATATAATTTTTATTTTTTTAAAAGAGTATTCACTTGGAAAGGATGACATTAATTACTATATATGTATTATATTCTAATAACATCAAATTGGAACAATGACTTTCAACCACAACCAGACAGATTGGCAGGTTACCTGGTCTAACAAATTTACAGCAACATGTTTTTTCTACCTTTTGGCACACCAACAAACCTTAACTTTCAGTTTGGTGCACAATCTGTCAAGCTAATTAGATTTCTCTGTCAGGTTACAATACCCACAGAGACTAATCCTTCGAGGCAAAAGGCCAATTAAACTTCAGTGCTCTTATTGTTCTGTGGATGTGAAAGTGTTCATATATAATCTAGGTGACGCTGCACTGCTCCAGATATAAACAAGGTGATGTGAGCTGAACAGGTAGTCCGGGCTAACTGCAGACATTATGCAGGGAAAGATCAAAGTAACACCAACAATAAAGAAATAAGTTTTAACACATTTCTGATGTCACACGGCGCTGTGTGTTATTGGAGGTGGTGCCAGAGCATTTGGAGAAAGAAGACATGTTAAGAATTGTTGTTTCAGCTCTTTCTGTAATACAGGTCGTAAAGTTTTGGTGGAGCTAAAAAGTTGTCAGGAGGCTCTAAAAAGCCATGCTATTCATGCAGGGTTAGAAACTCGCACTAGACATGCAACAGTCCTGGGTTTAAGAACTACTTTTCATGGTTCCTCATCTATAGCACAGCTGTGTAGTACAGCTGCTTGAACAACTATTAGTAACCTTATAGACTTGGGACAGACAGACAGCCAGAAAATGTTAACTGTAAGGCAAACTTGTTTGTACATCAATTTGCTCAAACAAAATGTTGCTGTATATTATTATTATTATTGAATTTGAATGTAAAAGTATGACATATGTTTACTGTTTTTAACAGTTACTGTTATAGTTACTGACAGAGGGTATTTATGAACCTTCATGTTGGGTCTAATCACCAGCTTTCTGTCGTCTTATTGGTCACAAGCCATTACTTGAATACATTATCATTAACACTAAAGTAATGTTATGTTTTGGTAGCAAATGTTTTAATTTACTTTTAACGATGCAAATGAAGGATGTTGCACAATTCCACTTTAGACTTAAATTAAATGCACCAATATCAGGATTGTTTTCAATGCTTCATCTAAATAAATAAACACCTACCAGTATATTAAGTAAATTAATAAATGCATAAAATACAGTAGATGTTTACAAACACATTCTTTTAAATTAGAATGTATCATATCAGCCAGTGAACACTGACTTTCTGTAAACATTAAAAGAACCATGCATATCATTACATTATGCACTGACAAGCACTGTGCCATCCTACGATCCTATTTAGTGAGGAAAGAAAATATTCAGGGCAGAATACAACCTATGCAGGCCTTCTGTGTTTAAAATAAATAAATAAATCACTCACCTCGGCCCTCAAACCTGGTTTCCAGGGTAATGGATGTGTTTGTTGTTTCCTTGCTGAAATTTGAGGCACTAACTGGATTGAATGCTGTCTCCAGATATAAACCCATAATACTATTTTTTCAATTTTATGGGGTTGTATTATTATTTTCTTTTTGTTACTTAGTGTAATCCCTGTTTGATTTAGATGACACCATTATATATATATGTGTGTGTGTGTGTGTGTGTGTGTGTGTGTGTGTATATGTATAATATATATATATATAT